>NC_080164.1:4957660-5057660 GCF_950295315.1 Erinaceus europaeus | reverse complement strand
GAGTTCAAACTAGTGGGATTAAACGGTGGAAAATAGAGTGTGACTAGGAGGGGGAAAAGGAGTGGGAAAAGAGCACGAACCAGTGGGGACGAAAACAATGATTATGTAACTAGACCACAGCGTTGAGCAATACAAGTGAACCTAACACGATGATCAAAACAGAAGGTCTTAAAAGCAGAATTAGAAGCAGACCAACACCCCACCACCCCACAACCCCACCACCTCTCCACCCCTCCACACCTCTTCCCCAGCCCCAGGTCTAGGGACTGTCTCTCATCTTCAAATCCAAATGGCCTTATTCACATCTGCAGACTAAGGCATCGACAGTTATGGGGCGCAAAAAATGCCACGTTCATTCCCACACTGTATAGATCTGCGTACATATCTATGAGTGAATGATTGGACCCTCTATCAGGAAGAGAGAGAGAGAGAGAGAGAGAGAGAGAGAGAACCATTTCAAGTTTGCCTTGTGAGCAGCAGCAGGATGAAACTGGATCCCAGACACCCTGGTTGTCAGCTCTAAACTACTTTACTTTTTTTTTGCCCTTGGCAGAAGACAGCTGTTTCCACAGCTTCCAAGTCCTACGTGGTAGCAAAATTAAAACTAACAAAGAAAGGAGACCGATTCATAATGAGAAGTCTAAATAAATAAACCCAAGTGGGCAAACCCAAAACCTCAGGGCTTCATTCCCAAACTGCAGAAAGTTACAAATTTCAAGTTCAAAAACTAAGACCAAGTCTGTGCTACATTTAATTTTCAGATGGAATTTAAAGTTGGAGGACCCTGCAGTGTTAAGGAGGTTGGACTCGGTCTCAGAGACAATGAGGAGTCACCAAAGACTTTAAGAACGTAGCCTAGGGGGCCCGGCAGTGATGCACCTGGTTAAGTGCACATAGAACTTTGTGCAAGGACCTGCACAAGGACCCGGGTTCGAGAACCCCACTCCCCACCTACAGAGGGGATGCTTCACAAGTGGTGAAGCAGGTCTGTAGGTGTATTTCTTTCTCTCCCTCTATCTTCCCCTCCTCTCTCAATTTCTCTCTGTCCTATTTTTTTTTAAAAAAGTTTGAAAGAAAAATAAACACAAGGAAAAATGTCTACAATGGATTTGTAGTGCTAGCACTGAGCCCCGGCGATAACCCCTGGAGGCAAAAAGAAAGGGAGAGAGAGAGAGAGAGAAAGAGAGAGAGAGAGAAGCCTAGATAAATGGTGATGGGAGAGGGGTCAACCTGGAGAGCACTGTAGTCAGAGTGAGAGTGGGGACTTGAATTGGGGAAGAAAGAGGAGAGGCAGAAAAAAAAAAAAAAAGAATGGCAGCTTCTCCCTTGGTGTCACGTATTCATGCATTCATGCATTCATACACTCACTCATTCACAGAGCAGGTCCAGTCCCAGCACCAGTTGCATGGCTGACTCTGTGCCAAGCTCTGAGGAAGGAGGAACACACTCTCTGCCTGGACACTCTGAGGTCCAGGAAGAACTTGACCTTCACACTGACAGCTGGGAGCCATAGGGGATGAGCTCTAAACCTCAGCTTGGAGAACAGGTCAGGTGGGTGCTGCTCCCCCAGGGACCCTTGCACACTGGAGGACCCCACAAGAATTCGTCACCAGGCTGAGGCTGAAGGCTGGCCACAGCCCTTGCACATGCTAAGAAACCACATACTCTGTCTTCTTCTCCATCTTCTCCTCCTCCTCTCCTCCTCCTCTTCTTTGCTATTTGCCTCCAGGGTTATTGGTGGGGCTCGGTGCCTGCACTAAACATCCACTACTCCTCGAAGTCATCCTACTATTATTGTTGTTGTTGTTGTTGTTGTTGGATAGACAGAGAGAAATTGAGAGAGGAGGAAGATATAGAGAGGAGAGAGAAAAAGAGAGACACCTGCAGACCTGCTTTAGCACTTGTGACGCATCCCCTCTGCAGGTGGGGAGCTGGGGACTTGAACCGGAATCCTTGTGCTGGTCCTTGAGCTTTGTACTATGTGCATTTAAGCGGATGCGCCACTGCCTGGCCCCCAGAAACCGTGTTCTCCATCAGTTGACTTCATAGCTAAGGCAGGAAACCCTGACCCTGGAGAGTCCAAGGGAAGCAGAGAGACCAGCTCGCCATCTCAACCTCCGTCCCCAGCCCCCAGCCCCAGAAGGACTGCAGGCCTCCTTACCTCCTTCACAACAGTGTGAAATTAAAGACCTGAGGAGGCTTTGGCTGCTAAAAGCTAGAGCAAACGCACATGGTGTGCCCCTGGGGCCATAACAAGGATTTAGCAGGAAGACACTGGTCAGTGCAACACGGAGATCTTATGGCCACGTTCTTGAGTGCTGGCACTTCCTGTTGGGACCCGAGCGTGATTAGCAGCATCGTTGGGACTGAACGTGAAGATAACAAGGCTGAGGTCAGCCTGAGGAGCACAGCACACACTTATAAACCCATAGGGGTTGGAGGGTGTACAGGGAGCTATTTAAGCCAGTGTCTGCTGGAAATGTCTCTCTGTTCCTGCTGCCCTTCTCCCCGGCATCTGTCAAGCAGCTTCCTTGGGATCTGAGCACATGGAGCAGAGAGCTGGTACCAGCTCACAGACTCAAGGCTTCTGCCATCATGACTGGCCTGTCCTTACCCCTTTGACTACTTTTGCTTTATCTAAATAACCCACAACATAACAACCCCCACCCTCACTTGTTTGAACCCCAGACAAACCCACAGGCAATTTTCTTCTTCTTTTTTTTCTAATTTTTTTTTTAGATTTTTATTTATTCCCTTTTGTTGCCCTTGTTATTTTATTGTTGTAGCTATTATTATTGTTGTTGGATAGGACAGAGAGAAATGGAGAGAGGAGGGGAAGACAGAGAGGGGAGAGAAAGACAGACACCTACAGACCTGCTTCACCGCCTGTGAAATGACCCCCCTGCAGGTGGGGAGCCGGGGGCTCGAACCGGGATCCTTACAGTGGTCCTTGGGCTTTGAGCCATGTGCGATTAACCTGTTGTGCCCAACTTCCCTTCTTTTTTTAAATTACTAGATCCTTCCTTCTTTTTAACTGTCTTGGAGAGGCCAGATGGTTAGGTCCTTTCTGGAATTACGACTATCTCACGCAAAGAGAAAAGTCTGATCTGGATAAGCCAAGGCCCCAGGATGGCACCAAATGGTACAACAGTCCCCAGGCACTGGAGGACTTTCTCCGGCCACCTATCACCGCCCCCCCCCCACACACACACACACTTCCTGAGGAGGCAAGATGATATAGTCACACACCCAGGGCAGACAGGAAACAGCTGGGTCTCCACGGGGGCCCCCTCTGCAGAGAGACAACGGGTGTCACCTCTCACGGAGTCAGTGCTTTGACAAGGTGTACGGGCCGATGATAAGAAGTTGGCCACAGCACATGGCTGACATCAGCCTGGCTGACAGGGCCTATGTGAAAGGGATCTGTGTGAATGCGCAGGGACTGTGGGTGGGTCAAGTGGACTTGAGCTCAGTCGGCCAGGAGTCCGGCGCTTTTGGCTCCTACTTCTCCCACTCAGACGGATCCCAGCTGAGAGTGCTCAAGGTGCCCTCCAGGGCCGCCTCTCCAGGGAACTTCTTCTAGCGTTTGCCCTTCTTCCGTAGTCAGTCAACAGCATCAGGTTGAAAGCTATCAGGAGCTGCTTGTTGCTGGCTTTGAAAGTGACTGGGATCCATGTGGATTCAGTCGGCTAGGAAGGATCGTCAGTTTCCCCAATGAATGGGTACTCACGGGATGCACCACGAGAAGGTCGATCCAATGCATCCCATTCCAGGGAACTGAACATGTGAGACTCAGCCTGACAGTAAACTCGAAGCCTCCTCTACAGACATGTGAGTAGCCTATGGCTCTGCCGGTAACTTTGTCTCTTGGGGCTGAACTTTTAGTAACTAATTCTTGGGTTTATGAGACTGAGAGACTGGCTTATTTACCCCTGCCTATAATTCCTCCTCCTCCCCCTCCCCCTCCCCCTCCCCCTCCTCCTCCTCCTCCTCCTCCTCCTCCTCCTCCTCCTCCTCCTCCTCCTCCTCCTCCTCCTTCTTCTTCTTCTTCTTCTTCTTCTTCTTCTTCTTCTTCTTCTTATCCACTGCGGGGGGAATGAGGCCATTCCCCCCACCCCTCCTGCTTTTGTTGTAGCCTTATTGTGGTTATTATTGTTGTAGTTGATATCATCATTGTTGGATAGGACAGAGAGAAATGGAGAGAGGAAGGGAAGACAGAGAGGGGGAGAGAAAGACAGACACCTGCAGACGTGTTTCACTGCCTGTGAAGCGACTCCCCTGCAGGTGGGAGCTGGAGGCTCGAACTGGGATCCCCACGCCAGGCCTGCTTTGTGCCACGTGCCCTTAACCCTCTGCTCTACCGTCCGACCCCCTATAATTTCTTATTTTGTGGTACCTAGTCCATTAAGTTCTGTACTGTATGGCCATAATAAAGCTTTGATTCTTGGACCCGCCCCTAGCCTTGACACACCCAGGTCCATTACACCCCTCAGCAAAGTCCTTTTATTTTAAATACGACAAATTAGGTTCCTTTTCATTGACAGGTTCAAGCTGAATTCAGGAGTCCCTCTTCAGATAACATTTCAGTACAAGTCCCAGGAGACGGAAGCCGTGAGCTCACAGTCCCACTACTACAGACGGAGAGAACCAGGGCCCCCGGCTTGTCCACACATGTCATAGGCCAGAGTGCACAGGGGAGCGCGATAGACTGGGGGCTCTGTGCTCTCCACGGGAGCACGTGAGATCAGAACTGGAAGAGGCACTTTGACACTTAGATTTGGGTGCAGGTGGCGAGAGACGGGAGAGGAGAGGCAGCAGCGGCTTCAGAGCTGGAGGCAGCCAGCTGTTCCTGGTGGCTGTGGACTTGGAAGGATGGTTCTTCTCATTATTCACGCAGAGCAAGTTCTCGGCCTTAGAGATGAGGCTTACAGCAACCACACAGGGTTTTCCTGGTGATCAGAAAGACATCGGGTCCAGCTGCAGAAAGCAGTAGACTGTCCTGAAGCAAAGGGCTGATCTGATTCCTAACTCTGGCCACCCACAGCCGGAACACTGAGGCAACTTGTCCTGTGAGTTCTTCTTTGGCTCAGAAGGGAGGTGGGGGGTGGGGGTAGGGGTGGGAGGGGAACGTGGGTGTGTGTGTGTGTGTAGGGGGGGTGTGATCTGGCAGATGTCCTAGAATCACTGAAAGCAAGCGGTAAATGAGTCTACCAAATTCTCAAGTTGAATTCCTCAGCCCTGGGGGCCGGGTGGTGGCACACCTGGTTGAGAACAGATGTTACAATGCATGAGGACCCGGGTTCGAGCCCCTCGTCCCTGGCAGAGGGAAAAGTTTTTCAATTGGTGAAGCGATGCTGCAGGTGTCTCTCTGTCTCTCTCCCTTTCTATCTCCCTTCATTCTTGATTTCTGGCTATCTCTGTCCAATAAAGATAGCTTGACCTCAGCCTCCAGCACCAGTTCATTTCTGCAGTTGACATGTCTGCAGCTTTCGGTCAGAGCATCCCAGAGGGACTAGGAGTTCACGCAGGAATACAGGGCCTGGCTTACGTTGGCTGGGGGGTATGTTGATTGGTATAAGCACTTTTGAGTGTCTCCTTAGTTTCAAGTCCTGCTTAAGGCATTGTGCTACCCAACCCACCACAGACCCCTCCACAAAAGGCTGGTCTCTCATAAGGATCCCAGTTGGAGCCCCCGGCTCCCAACCTGCAGGGGAGTCACTTCACAGGCAGTGAAGCAGGTCTGCAGGTAGGTGTCTGTCTTCCATTCCCCTTTCTCTCCCCCTCTCTGTCTTCCTCTCTTCTCTCCATTTCTCTCTGTCCTATCCAACAACAACGACATCAAAAACAACAGCAATAATAACTACAACAATAAAACAACAAGGGCAACAAAAGGGAATAAACAAATATTTTTTAAAAAGGCTGGTTTCAAACATAGCCACAGCAATGTAACAAGGTCCAGAGGAGATTGGGACTCTGTGTGGAGGATTCCAGAAGCAACATTTGACAGGTGTCTGCAATGACAGAAGAAAATGAATAAATGAAATGTCCAAAATGGTGACTGTCCATTCTTTTTTTCCCTTTTTTTTTTTTAATTTTTGTCTCCAGGTTTATTGCTGGGGCTCAGTGCCAGCGCTATGAATCCACTGCTCCTGGTGGACATTTTTTCCATTTTATCGGATAGGACAGAGAGAAGTTGAGAGAGGAGGGAGAGACAGAGAGGGAGAGAGAAAGAAAGACACCTTCTGGCCTGCTTCACCATTTGTGAAGGCAGCCCCCAGCAGGTGGGAGCCTGGGGCATGAATCAGGACCTTTGCAAGGGTCCTTGTGCATTTAACCCGGTGTACCTCTGCCCAGCCCTAGGCAGCTGGGCGTGAAGGTGCAAAGACCCAGACGTGGAAAGTCAGGGCTCAGGGTTTGCAGGGAAGGGTGCCAGTGACCCAGCCCAAGAAGTGCCTTCACACAGGGGACCTGCAGTCCTGAGGGGGTCAGGCAGTAGCACAGTGGGTTAGTTGCATGTGGCGCAAAGTGCAAGGACTGGCGTAAGGATCCCAGTTCCAGCCTCTGGCTCCCCAGGGGAGTCAGCAGGTCTGCAGGTGTCTGTCTTTCTCTCCCCCTATCTATCTTCCCCTCCTCTCTCCATTTCTCTCTGTCCTATCCAACAATGAAAGACATCAATAACCACAACAAAGCTACAACAACAAGGGTAACAAAGAAAAAAAATGGCCTCCAAGAGCAGTGGATTCATGGTGCAGACACTGAGCCCCAGCAATAACCCTGGAGGCAAAAAAAAAAAAAAAAAAAAAAAAAAAAAAAAAAAAAAAAAACCTCTCCTGAGTGAGTAGCAACTCTGAAAATTTGGATTAATTTCCTAAATTTGTAAAATTAGAGTTTCTAAAGAGATGATTCTTGGGTCCCTCCCAGCTTTGAAGCAATTTACTGCTCAACAGATCACAAACTCCCAGGAGGTAAATTACACGCTCTGTTTCTCAGCCAGGTTTGATGTTTGAGCCAGTTGAGTTTCTCTGAATTATCTAGTCTTTCTAGTTCAGAAAGCTCACACTGTCACAGTTCCCCAGCCAAAAGATTCCAGAGAGCGCAGAGCACAGCACTTCCCAGCCTCAGGTTTGTTTTCATGTACTTCCACTGAGCTCATCCCTGATGATTACAGGGCAGATGCCCAGGCATTCAAAGTCCAGAGGCCACCTGCCCGGAGGAGTTCTTCCCTTCAAGGAGACCTGGGAGCCCCCACCTGCCACCCCCCAAGTCTGACAAAGACATCCCAGAACTCTCCCAAGTCGACAACCTAGGAAACGTGAGGAACTGTTTCCAACCTCAGAGCCTGATAAAATTAGCCGAAAAAATGTTCTCCATGGCAACCGGAAATTTGCTTCTTAAAGAAGGTTAGAAATAATGCCTTTGGAAGCCAGTCGGTGGCAGACAGAATACTCTCCGATTACACTTAAGTGGTGTCTATGCCAACAAAATGACGGGGCCTGGCAGCTCCATTATCTGGATAATTTAGGCCTGAACCAGTGATTTGTAAAAGAACAGGAGGCTTTTTCAGACTTGAAGAATGGAATGTGACAGGTACCTGCCTGGGTGCAGGCCAGGGCAGTGGGGGGTCTCCCCCTCCCCCACCAAGTTTTGTGACTCCATCTGCAAGCCCAGAACAACCTCCCAGGTCTGGGGTGTAGGTAGGTGGACCTCTCTGCCAAGGGCATCCTGAAAACCAAAGAGGCGTGGCTAAAGTTGTTGGAGGGAAGGTGGAAGCCATCAGCAGCGCAGCACGGCAAGTTAAGGATGGCAGGTGTGTGCGGTGGTGGGGGGTGGTACACCCAGTTAAGCGTACATATTACTAAGTACATGGTCCCGGGTTCGAGCCCCTGCCCCCCACCTGCAGGGAAGACACTTCACAAGCAGTGAAGCAGATCTGCAGGGTCTCTCTCCCCTGGTCTCTATCTCTCCCTCCTCTCTCAATTTCTCTTTGTCCTATTTAATGAAAGTTAGAAAGAGAGGAGAAGGCAGGTGGGACTGGGAGTTGGCTTACCTCACACAACACACAGGTTACAGTGCACAGACACCCCAGCCCCATTCCCAGCTGCAGAGGAGGACCTTCCAATCAGTGAAGCAGAGCTGCGGGTGTCTCTCCCTACCTCCCCCTTCCCCCTTGCAAAGCTTTCTCCCTGCAGGTAGAAACCAGGGACTCAAACACGGGTCCTTGCACACTATAATGCGTGTTCTAAATAGGTGAGCCACCACCAGGGCTCAGTCTTTGATTTGTCACAAGAGTGTGCTCATCTCTGGCAGAAGGTGCTTCTGGGTAAGTGTCCTAGTCTCTTGCACTCTCTCTGCCTCCCTCTCTCTCACTCTTTTTAAATGTTTAATTATCTTTATTTATTTATTGGATAGTGACAGCCAGACGTTGAGAGGGAAGGGGAACAGAGAGGGAGAGAGAGACACCTGCAGCCCTGCTCACCACTAGCAAAACTTTTCCCTACAGGTGGGGACTGGGGGCTCAAGCCTGGGTCTGCCTCTCTCTTTTTAATTAGTGATTCAATATTGATTCACAAAATTATAAGGTAATAGGAGTATAATTCTGCATGATTCTCACCATCAGAGTTCTGTGTCCCCTTTCCCTCCATTGGAAACTTCAGTAATTCTCCCAAGGTCACTGAAATGGGCTGATTCTGTATATCCCAATTTTTTTCAACAGTGCTACCTTTCTAAGTCACCCCTACACCTATTACTACTTCCAAGTATCCTTCCTTTTTTCCTCTTCTCTCTCAGATGAGAGACACGGCACCTGGCTTCCTCTGGTGTTTTCAGATTCACTTCCCTTTCACTGATGGTATAAAAACAAGATTCCCGGTGACAAATGCTTCAGGTCCTGGTAGAACGGGGGTACAGAGCCCTCTGGTCATTTTCCCCTACCAGTTGGCCCTCTGGGAGTATGGACCAAAATTCTTTATGGGGAGCAGAAGGTAGGAGTTCTGGCTTCAGTAACTGCTTCTGTGTTGGTCTGCTTCTAATTCTGCTTCTAAGACCCCTTCTGTTTTGATCATCATGTTAGGCTCACTTGCATTGCTTAACACTGTGGTCTATTTACATAAACACTGCTTTACCTGAGACCCACCCTGCCTACAGGGCATTGGTTTAATCCCCACTGGGTAGATGCAAGCTTGATACTTCCGAGCGCTCGAGCTTTCTCCTTCTCCCCCCGCCCCATCCTACGTACTTCCTCTTCCGACCTGACACTTCCGCCTCAGGAGATATAAAGGACAGGGTTTTCTAATGAAGAGAGAGTAAATTGATTGCACTGCATCCCGGCTCATCAATAAAAATTGAACTGTTTCCCCAGCTCAGCCATGAGTCCCTGGTCGTCTGTCTCCCACCCACGAAGCTAGCCTGGCATTGCTCTGCTGGTTAAGGGCATTGTCAGGTGGACCCACACTCCCAGCCTGTTTCTCTCTTTCCCTAGTGGGACAGTCTGCCTCTGTGTCTATATCTTTGGCTATAGAACCATCCATGTGGACTTAGAGAAGAGGGAAATGCCAGGTGTCACATGACCTCCTTGGTACAGAGACAGAAGGCTGAACTGGACAGAGCCCCATAACCTGTCCTGTGCCCATAACCTGCAAAGACCACTTCCAGAATCCTGTGTCCCCATCTTTTTCTCCACGGTGCCCTACAGGGCTTTTTACTCAAAACCATGTCATATTCACAGGCATTTGCCTGGGAAGATGCATTTATAAAAGGCTTCCAGGAACGGTCAGGCAACGGTGCACCCAGTTAAGTACATGCTACCATGCATAAGGATCTGGGTTCAAGCCCCCAGTCCCCACTTGCAAGAAGTGGGGGGAAAACTTCATGAGCTGCGAAGCAGGACAGCAGGTGCCTCTCTGTCTCCCTCCTTCTCTGTCTCCTCCCACCCTTTGATTTCTCTCTGTCTCTATCCAATACAATAATTGATTCATTGAACTATTTTCTTAATGTTAAAAAATACAGCTTTCAGGGGCCGGGAAGTAGAGCAGCAGGTTAAGCTCACATGGAGCAAAGCTCAAGGACCAGAGTAAGGATCCCAATTTGAGCCTCTGGCCCCCCACCTGCAGGGGAATCAATTCACAGGCAGTGAAGCAGGTCTGCAGGTGTCTCTCTTTCTCTCCCCCCTCTGTCTTCCCCTCCTCTCTCCATTTTTTTCTGCCCTATCCAACTCCAGTGGTAACAATTACAACAAAGACAACAAAATGGGAAAAAATGGCTTCCAGGAACAGTGGATTCATAGTGCGGGAACCAAGCCCAGCAATAACCCTGGAGGCAAAAATTTTTTAATTAAAATTAAATAAAAAATAAATAAAATGAAAATAAAAATACAGTTTTCAGAGACAAGCTAAAAGTATGGATCCACCTGCCAATGCCCATGTTCAGCGGGGAAGCAATTACAGAAGCCAGACCTTCCACCTTCTGCATCCCACTGTTGTTAAAATTCAGATGCTCTAGCTGGCTGGGCTAGCTTCACAGGCGGGTAACAGAGACAACCAGAGACATACGGCTGGGCAGGGAAGCTGTATTTCTTTATTCAGGAACAGCGATTCATAAACTAACCCAAACTAATCACCAAACAGAACTCTGCTGCCTCTTTGCCCTGCGACGGCGCCAAACACTCTCCAACTCTGCAACTCTGGAACCCTCTCGGGGTTCCTTGGGGCGGGGCCAAGCGGGCCCGCGAAACTAGCAGGACTGATCCGATTTTCTTGGCAGGGGGAGAGCTAGAACAACCTAATGTAAAGCATACAGCATCCCACAATGACCCTGGGTCCAAACTCCCAGAGGGATAAAGAATAGGAAAGCTATCAGGGGAAGGGACGGGATATGGAGTTCTTCTGATGGAAACTGTGTGGAGTTGTACCTCTCCTATCCTATGGTCTTATCAATATTTCCATTTTATTAATAAAAAATTTAAAACTACAGCTTTTGAGTTCATCTGCTGTTAGGAGGTTGGGTCTTGACTCAGTTGCCTGTTAGAGCCTGCGGAGCAGAGATGGGATGTTTGACACACTTGCCCCCAAGTCCATGGATCTGCAGAAACCCAGCCCTCGGCGCTCAGTAACTGGACACCAGGCTCAGGATAAGCCTGGCAAGTGCTCTGCTAGTGTTTGCCTGAAGAGCTTGCCTCCTCCTGACCTGTTTGCCCTTTCAGTTCCCTGTCTGTTGGTGGTTAATGAATGAAGATATCCCTCAACTGAGGTTAAAGGAAGGGTAGGTCTCAGGGGCCCCTGGCTCCAGCTCTGCTCAGAGGCTCAGCATCAAAGACCCCCCTCCAACATACATACTTTTTTTTTGCCTCCAGGGTTATCTCTGGGGCTCAGTGCCAGCACTACAAATTCACTGCTCCTGGGGGCCATTTCTTCCATTTACTTGGACAAGACAGGGAGAAATTGAGATAAAAAGGGAGAGAGACAGGAGACACCTGCAGACCTGCTTCACTGCTTATGAAGTGTCATCCTGCAGGTGGGGAGCAGGGGGCTCGAACCTGAATCCTTGAGTGCATCTTTGCACTTAGTACTGTGTGCACTTAACCAGGTGCACCACCACCCGGACCCCTAAACATCCTCTTTAGTGGGGGAGGTGGGAGAACCTTTGTCAGGTCTACAAGCAGCTGGCTTTTGGGGATTCACGTGCCTGTGGGAAGGGTGTCCTCCACAGCAAAGAACCTTCCGGAATCCAGGCTTCCGCTTCAGCCACTCAGGGGAAAGGTAGGTTCTCAGCACTGCTCCTTCACCCTGAAACTAGGTAACAGCCCACCTTCACGGAGCCACTGAGCGCCCCCCCCCAACCACTACCCAGAACAAGACAGTGTGAGCCCTAAGTTCCGGGGTCCTAGTACTGATGAGGACTGGGCTTTACAATAAATGGACTCTTGGGGAGAATCAACCAATGTTCTTTCTTCCTTTACATAAAGATAGAAAAAGAAGGAGGAAGGGGAGAAGGGTGGGGAGGAGGGAAGAAAGGGAGAGAGAAAGGTTGAAAGAGACCACAGCAGCAAAGCTGCCTTAGAGCAGTGGGTTCCAGGCTGGGGCCTGGCTCACAGAGGTGGCAACACAGAGCATTGTCCAATGAGCTGTTTCTTCTGTCCGCCACTAGACTTGATCTAGAGGAAGAGAAAAGACATATCTTGCCGGTCTAGCTTTGCGGGTGGGAGACAGACTGCCAGGGACTCGTGGCTGAGCTGGGAAGCAGTATCTCGTTTATTAATCAGATACGCTGCCTTTTATGCATCTCTTCACTGGAAGAGCCAAGGGAAAGGAAATGACTAGGAGAGGGGGCGGAGCACAAAAAGAGCGCGAACAGAACATAGAAAGCTTCCATCTAACCAGTGGGGATGAAACCAACACCCTGCAGGCAGGGCGGGACCCAGGTAAACAGTGATATGTAAATAGACCACATTGTAAGTGATACAAGCGAACCGAATGTGATGATCCAAACAGAAGGTCTTATAAGCAGAATTTAGAAGCAGACCAACAATATCTCCTTCCCTCCCTGGCCTTTCCCCCTTCCTTCCTTCCTTCCTTCCTTCCTTCTTTCCTTCCTTTCTTTCCTCATTCCTTCCTTCTTTTACGTCCTACTTCCTTTCTTCCTTTTCTCCTTCTTTTACTTCTTTCTTTTTCTTTCTCCTTTCTTCCCTCCTTCCTTCTTTTTTGCCTCCAGGGTTATTGCTGGGCTTGGTGCCTGCACTATGAATCCACTGCACCTGGAGGCCATTTTTCCCATTTTATTGCCCTTGTTGTACTTGTTATTGTTATTGTTGTCATAGCTGTCATTGTTGCCGGATAGGATATAGAGAAATGGAGAGAGGAGGGGAAGACAGAGAGGGGGAGAGAAAGACAGACACCTGCAGACCTGCTTCACCGCCTGTGAAGCGACCCCCCTGCAGGTGGGGAGTCAGGGTCTTGAGCCAAGAGCCTTATGCCCATCCTTGTGCTGAACACCATGTATGCTTAACCCACTGCACTACCGCACAACTCCCAAATGAAGATAGATATATAGATATATATAATATTTATTTATTTATTTATTCCCTTTTGTTGCCCTTGTTTTATTGTTGTAGTTATTATTGTTTCTATTGATGTCGTTGTTACTGGATAGGACAGAGAGAAATGGAGAGAGGAGGGGAAACAGAGAGGGGGGAAGACAGACACCTGCAGACCTGCTTCATCGCCTGGGAAGTGACTCCCTTGTAGGTGGGGAGACTGGGGCTCCAACCAGGACCCTTATGCCGGTCCTCCTACTTTGCACCACGTGCGCTTAAACTGCTGCGCTACAGCCCAGCTCCCTCCCTCCTTCCTTCTTTCCTTCTTACTTCCTTCCTTTCCTCCTGCCTTCATTTTATTTCTCCTTCCTTCTTTCCTTTTCTCCTTCCTTCCTTCCCTCCTTTATCTTTTTCCTACTCTATGTGTTCATCAAATATTTATTGAAAATACCATCTGCAGTTCTGCACCGGGTCTCTCTCATTCGCTATTGAGTGTGAACACACACACACACACTCACACACACACACTCTCTCATACACACTCACACACATACTCACACACACTCTCACACATACTCACACACACACTCACACACACACTCACACACACATTCACATACACACTCATACACACACTCACACACATTCACATACACACTCACACACACTCACACACACTCACAGACACACACATACTCCCTCACACACACTCACACACTCACACACACACTCACACACAGTCACACACACACACAGACTCCCTCACACTCACACACTCACACACACATTCACACACACACACACTCACACACACATTCACATACACACTCACACGCACTCACACACACACTCACAGACACACACATACTCCCTCACACACACTCACACACACACTCACACACTGTCACACACACACACAGACTCCCTCACACTCACACACTCACACACACATTCACACACACACGCATTCACACACATACACACACACACACACACACATTCACACACATATTCACACAACACACACACACACACACACACACACACCACACAGCCAGGCAGGGCTGTCTGTGTTTAGGCAGCCAGCAATCTGGTCTTTTGTTTTGCAGTGTTAGCTAATTCCATGGGAACAAAACAAGGGAGCCTGGGTCCCAAATTTCCATTGTGCTGTCATAGCAGCAGCAGAAAAAACATTCCTTTCTGGGCTTGTTCTCCTGCTTCTCCTTCCATCACCTCATTCAAGGCATTCCAACCACCCTTGAAGTGTATTTCTGTACCTATTGTTTTAAAATACTTTACTTATTTTAATGGGAGAGATACACAAGGAAAGAGAGAGACAGAGACCACATCCCTGCTCCACTCTGGTTTATGGTGGTGCTGTGAATTGAAACTGAGACACCAAAGACATAAATATCCCTTCTGTTTCCCCCACCCATGGTTACATATTTTCCTAGGGTTTAAAAGAAAAAAAAATGAGACCTCTGCTCTTGAGATGGTAGGAAGCTGAACTGGGCTGGATTTTCACCCTTACCTCTTTTGTGTTGTCCTGGGCATAAGGGGTGAAAATCTGCTCCCCCCCCCCCCCACCACACACACACAGGCCTTTGGCAGAAGTTTCTGTTTCCCTGGGCTCACTCCAGAGACTGAAGGAGCTCTCTGGACTTTGCAAGTTGCGGCTCACTCCTGGGTTTGTGGGATTTTTTTAAAGGAAAAAGCAAACTTGGAATCTATGCAGTTAGCCATATAGTTGTTGTCAGGGCTAAGCCTCCATCTTAAGAATGGCCACAGGCAAAGGAGCCCTCCTGCACTGCTGGTGGGAATGTCAATGGGTCCAACTCTGTGGACAGCAGTCTGGAGAACTCTCAGAAGGCTAGAAGTGGACCTTCCTTATGACCCTGCAATTCCCCTCCTGAGGATAGATCCTAAGGAACCCAACACACCCATCTAAAAAGATCTGTGTACACCTGTGTTCCTAGCAGCACAGTTTGTAATAGCCAAAACCTGGAAGCAACCCAGGCGTCCAACAACAGATGAGTGGCTGAGCAAGTTGTGGTATATATACAATGGAATACGACTCTGCTATTAAAAATAGTGAATTCACCTTCTTCACCTCATTTTGGATGGATCATGAAGGAATCATCTTAAGTGAGATCAGCCAGAAAGAGAAAGATGAATATGAGATAATCTCACTCATAGACAGAAGCTGAAAAATAAAAACCGAAGAGCAACACTAAGCAGAACTTGGACTGGAGTTGGTGTATTGCACCAAAGTAGAAGACAGGGGGTGGGGGGCAGGGGTTCAGGTCCTGGGACAGGATGGTGGAGGAGGACCTAGGTGGGGGTTAGAGTGTGATGTGGAGAACAGGAATGTTACACATGTACCAACTACTGTATTTTATTGTAAGACATTAATCCCACCTATAAAGGTGGGGGGTGGCAGCGGTGAGAATGTTTGTTGGGCCCTGCAAAGACAGCATAATGGTTCTGCAAATGACTTTCATGCCGGAGGCTCTGAGGTCCCAGGTTCCGTACCCAGCACCACCCAGAACTGAGCAGTGCACTCTCTCTCTCTCCCTCTCCCTCTCCCTCTCCCTCTCCCTGTCCCTCTCCCTGTCCCTCTCCCTCTCTCTCTCTCAAATAAATATTTAAAAAAGAAAAAAGTGAGGGTCTGGCGGTAGTGCAGCGGGTTAAGCGCAGGTGATGCAAAGCAAGGACTGGCATAAGGATCCTGGTTTGAGCCCCGGGCTCCCTACCTACAGGGGGGAGGGTTCACTTCACACGTGGTGAAGCAGGTCTGCAGGTGTCTGTCTTTCTCTCCCCCTCTGTCTTCCCTTTCTCTCTCCATTTCTCTCTGCCCTATCCAACAACAACGATATCAATAACAACAACAACAGTAATAACCACAGCAATAAAACAACAAGGGCAACAAAAGGGAATAAATAAATATTTTAAAAAAGAAAAAAAGGACGGCCCTCAGGTCAAGGGGCTCATAGCAGTGCCCCTGCTCCTCTGCCCCCCACCCCCGCCTTTTGTCCTTGGTTGGCTGCCTGATTTATGGCCTCTTAGGGCCACTCACAGCTGTCCAGCCAGGTGAGGGCTTCCTCTTGATGGAACTGCTGCCACTTCCTTCTGCCTCCCTGAGCTCAGCTGTGGTCTCACCCAGCACTTGGGGTGCACAGAGGGGCCACCAGGAAGCCCCATTCCTGCCTAATGGCCCTGCTGCCCATAAACCCCTCTTCTGGGAGGGCAGAGTTTACAGCTTTATGGCTACCGCCCCTCACTCCTGGCAGGCTGTGTCTTCTCTCCACCACAGAGATAAAGACTAGGGGGTCAGGGAAGCTGGTGGGGGGCCCAAAGTGCCTTGGCCCCTGGGGCCATAGTGTTTCTTGCTCATGGGAGGGGAGGAGGGGTTGGATACACTCTGGAGAAGGTGGGTCTCTGCAAATCCAAGAGAAGAGACTCGCCTTCTACCTGCAGCCTGGTAGAAGGCAGGTCTCTGAACTCCCCAGGACCCAGGCACTCTGAGGCTCGTCTCAGGCCTGAGTGAGGCTAAGGTGAGAGAAGGTGGCAGCTTTCAGGGCCTGGGTCTGCTGAAAGGGGAGGTGGGCAGCTGGGCTGGGCCAGGCAGAAAAGGGGCGCAGTCACAGGGCGGCAGGCTGGGGAAGGCAGAGCAAGAGCAGAAGCAGCCTCTGGCACAGACTCTGCCACTTGATCAAGAAGCAAACTGGGCCACAGAAGTAAGTTAGCTCCCTGAGGAGTGGGCTGGCTTGTCATGACTATGATCCATGTTCAAGCTTGGCCACCAAGCACTGAAGGAAGTTTTGGTGTCTTGGTCTCTCTCTCTCTCTCTCTCCCTCCCTCCCTCCCTCCCTCTCCCTCTCCCTCTCCCTCTCCCTCTCTCCCTCTCTTTCTCTCTTTCTCTCTCTCTCTCTCTCTCCTTATCTGTCTCTATCTAAAACAAGCACAAGGGGCAGATAAGTGGAAGAGAGCTCACAGGTAAGACACATGGAGAGTCAGCTGGGGCACTACAGGCAAGAGTTAGGCCATCTATCTATCTATCTATCTATCTATCTATCTATCTATCTATCTATCTATCCGTCTGTCTGTCTATCCATCCATCTATTCATCCATCCATCTATCCATCTATCTATGCATCCATCCATCTATTCATACATACATCTATCCACCCATCTATCCATTCATCTATCCATCCACCCATCCATCCATCTATACATACATACATACATCTATCCACCCATCCATCCATCTATACATACATACATACATACATCTATCCACCCATCTATCCATCCATCCACTTATGCATCCATCCATCCACCCATCTATGCATCCATCCATCCATCCATCTATGGACCCTTCCATCCATCTATGCACCCTTCCATCAATCTACCTACCTACCTACCTACCTCTCCCTGTCACTGTCACTGTCTCTATATCTGAGTGAAAATGCAGCAGTCTACTGAAATCACACTTGCGAAGCCCCAGCAGTGGGCACACCTGGTTGAGCACACATGTTACCCTGTGCAAGGAACCAAGTTGACACTCTGCAGTGAAGAAGCTCCACGAATGGTGGAGCAGAGCTGCAGGTGTCTCTCTTTCTTTCTTTTACTCTACCTCTTGCTCCCCCCCTCAATTTCTCTCTCTCTGTGTGTCCTTTCCAATAAAAGGAAAGAAGAGATTACTTGTGCCTAAGAGCTCCTTGATCCTGAAAGTAAGAAAGGGAGGAGGAAAAGGAAAAAAGGAGGGGAAAAAAGTTAAGAGAACACAAGCTGAGTACAGGAAGGAACATAGCCAGCCTCAGAAAGATCAGTCAGGGGTTCTCGAATGACAGAGCAGAGGGACCTCTCACGAGGTCCTTTGTCAATAAGCTCCCGGGCTCATGAGCATAAGTTCTGGAGTTTGATCCCAGTGTTGAGGTCAGAAACCACAGGAAGTGCCGGGGAGAACACAGACATTGCTGCACCAGGTCAGGACACCTGCACAGGAAATAGGGAGTGGGAGGTGTGGGTGTGGCTTAGAGAGGAGGTGAAGGCAGGGCTGGGAGCTAGACCTATATGCGTGGTTCTCTCTCTCTGTCTCTGTCTCAGTGAGCCAGTCAACATGTGATAAGGGCCTTCTTCTCTCTCTCTCTCTCTCTCTCTCTCTCTCTCTCTCTCCCCGTCTCCCTCTCCCTCTAGGCCCACATGTACTATGATATGTAAATGCCCTCAATTTTCCTGAATAAAGTTTGAAATTCCTGCAAGTCATGCTTTCTCCCCAGTTCTTGTATGGGATTATGTGTGTCAAACCTTTAACATGTGGAACCAAATTCAACATTTAATTACCCCCCATGTATTATGGTGTTCTCACTCTCCCTCCTTCCTTCCCTCTCTCTCCTCTCTCTCTCTCTCATTAATAAATAAGTAAATCTTAAAAAAATAAAACCAGAAGGGATAAAGATATATAGAAATAACATAGGCAGAGTTGGGAGGATTACTTGTGATAGCCAGATAGAAGCAGGTTAAGTGTACATGGCTCCAAGCGCTAGGACCAGCATAAAGACCCCGGTGCATTGATGAGTGGGATCATCCCATACTCGTCTTTATCTTTCTGACTGAGTTCACTTAACATAATTTCTTCTAGCTCCATCCAAAATGGATCAGAGAAGGTGGGTTCATTGTTCTTAGTAGCTGCATAGTATTCCATTGTGTATCTATACCACAGCTTTCTCAGCCACTCATCTGTTGTTGGGCACCTGGGTGGCTTCCAGGTTTTAGCTATTACGAATTGTGCTGCTATGAACATAGTTGTACATATATCTTTTTGGTTAAGCATATGTTCACATGTATCCTTAAACTAGGGCAAAATATATACCTGAAAGCAAAAGTACACAATAGTCTGCAGTGAGTACCCACCAATACTTCGTCTGCACTATTCCAGCCTTTAGGTCCATTATTCCTCAACGATTTGTTTGGCTTTGTATGTTAACTCTCTTTTCAGCCACCAGGTTCCAGATGCCAGCAGGATGCCATCCACACTTCCCTGGACAGACGACCCCACCAGTGTGTCCTGGAGCTCCGCTTCCCCAGAGAGCCATCCTACTAGGGAAAGAGAGAGACAGGCTGGATAGACCTGTCAACACCCATGTTCAGTGGGGAAGCAATTACAGAAGCCAGACCTTCCACCTTCTGTATCCCACAATGACCCTGGGTCCATACTCCCAGAGGGATAAAGAATAGGAAAGTTATCAGGGGATGGGGTAGGATATAGAGATCTGGTGGTGGGAATTGTGTGGAGTTGTAACCCTCCTATCCTACGGTTTTGTTAGTGTCTCCTTTTTAAAATTAAAAAAAAAAAATTTAAAATGATCCCGGTTCGAGTCCCTGGCTCCCCACCCTCAGGGGAGTCACTTAGATTAGATTCCAGTGTAGGGTCCCACGCCACACCCACCACCAGAGTTCTGTGTCTGTGCCTTCCCACCTCCCACAGAGAACCAATCAGTGGGCACTCAGCCTTAGAAAGAGTTTGCTCAGACCTAGAGGGATGCAGAGTCACATAGGCTCCTAAGCTAATGATGGGCCCAGATCACATCAAATCGATGGGGTTTACAGTCAACAATGTTTATACCCCTCCCCATATTAGGGAGCTTTCTGGTCCTTTTTCCAGCTATGACATCATCTCCCCAGACAATAACTTGGACCCACTGGCATATCAGATTTCAAGTTCAAGGGCTAAAAGAAAAAGGAAAAAAAAAAAAACTAGTATAGCCACAGGCCCTTTGGAATTTAACTAAAATATGCCTACTAGCTATCTACAGAATGGAGGACCCCCCCCCCCAACTCTTCATCTGCACTGTTTCAGCTCTTAAGTCCATGATTGGTCAACAATTTATTTGGCTTTGTACGTTAACTCTGTTTTCAGCCACCAGGTTCCAGATGCCAGCATGATGCTGACCAGACTTCCCTGGACAGACAACCCCACCAGTGTGTCCTGGAACTCCGCTTCCCCAAAGTCCCTCCCCACTAGGGAAAGAGAGAGGCAGACTGGGAGTATGGATCGACCAGTCAACACCCATGTTCAGCGGGGAAGCAATGACAGAAGCCAGACCTTCCACCTTCTGCATAGCACAATGACCCTGGGTCCATACTCCCAGAGGGATAGAGAATGGGAAAGTTATCAGGGGAGGGGTTGGGATACAGAGTTCTGGTGGTGGGAGTTGTGTGAAGTTGTACCCCTCTTATCCTTTGGTTTAGTCAATGTTTCCTTTTTATAAATAAAAAAATTTTAAAGAGAGAGTTTGCTTCCTCTGTTTCTTCTCCAAGTTCATGTGTATCAGCTCTCTAGGCTCCACATATGAGTGACTGTGAAGGGTCGGACAGCCTGGCCTTCCCTCTGGGCAGATACGGAAGCCCGCAGGAGCTCCCTCCTGCAGAGGGTCAGGTAGCCTGTGTCTGTGTGCAGGAGCCTGTGCACACCTGCTTAACCCCCCTGAGCTCAGGAGAGAGAATAGGGAATTGCAGGCTCCCAGAAGTGCAATGCAGCCTAGGTCCCTGCCACACCTCACTAACTAGCAGGACAACCACAGGTAACCTGCAGGCCACAGCTGGCACTGCCTTGCTGACGCAGCCTGCTCAAGCTGCCTTTCAACCACCAAGTTGCAGATGCTACCATGAGTCCCTCCGGACTCCCCTGAACAGACACCCTCACCCATGTGCCCTGCAAGCTCCCCTCCCCAGACCCCTGCCCCACTAGGGAAAGAGAGAAACAGGCTGGAGGTGTGGATCCACCTGCCAACACCCATGTCCAGTGGAGAAGCCATGACAGAAGCCAGAACTCCCACCTGCTGCTCCCCAGAAATAATTTTGATCCATCCTCCCAGAGGGGGAGAGATAACCAGAGGGCTCTGAACTCCAACTCCATTAGGGACCAGGGGTAGAAGAGGAAAAAGGGAGGGATATTTGGGTGTAGTAACAGGTGAAGGTGTGACTTGGAGAGGAAGAGAAGATAGGACCTTAAAAAATAAGGAGGACAAATATATCCAAATATAGACAAGTGGTTGTAGAAATAATAGTTAACCCCTATCCGCAGCCCTGAGAGAACTGCTGTAGCTTCCGATGGAGGGACTGCACACACAGAATCCTGGTGGTGGGAATGGTGTGCGGTTGTACCCTGCTATCTTGTAATTTCCTAAATCAATATTAAATCACTACTACTACTAATAATAATAATAGTAATAATAATATGTCAGTGGAGACAGCTGTTCTCACTCCCCCAGTGCTTCGAGCAGAGAAGGCAGGTTGCCCCAAGCCCTGGATGCTCCCTTTCCATCCTCACTCAGATAGGTCTTGGTTCCCTGTTTCCAGCCTCCACGTCATTACAGTGCAGGGCGAGCGTAGACGTGGGAAATGAACTTAGATGATGCCGCATCCCGACGAATATCTGGCTGGACGATGTTGCTAAGAACTGGCAGCCATGGAACCGGGGTGCAAGGATGGTTCCAGAAATTATCCTCATGGAGGAATATAATTTGGAATCTACCAAGTGGACATGGGGGCTACAGAACCATACTGGGGCACAGTATTCTGCAGTGGAATAGCAGAATGCCAGAGATGTAGTGTGGAAGCGCTCGCGCCCCATGAGGAGCTGGCCAGTCTTGCAATGATGTGATTCCTCGCGCCCACCTTTGCTCGACCGGACCTGCCAGTATACGCAGATATCTTCGCCCACCCTGTCCAACGCTTGACGTCTCGTCACCCAATCTGGTCCCCTACGCCTACACTGAACTTCTCTGTTCCAGACTCTTGGAAACAGAGTTGGCAGTCAGCTGAGGTAAAGAACAAACACCTCATCACAGACCCCTGCGAGCGTCAACCCGGCTTTGACCTAGCACGTTATGATCGGGCCCTCAATCACTATCAAACAGGCCATGGCCAGTGAGCCGCTATGTTCCATCGCTGGGGAGCCAGAGATGACCCGAACTGCCCCTGCGGCTCCAGACAGACTATGACCCACATAGTCAACGACTGCCACCTCTCCAGATTCAAAGGAGGTCTCGAAACTTGACATCAGGCTCAACCTGACGCTGTTGACTGGCTACGGAAGAAGGGCAAACGCTAGAAGAAGAAGAACAGTGCAGGGGATGTGCAGGGCTGCCTGAGTGACAGCGGAAGGAAGTCACGGGCGGCTCAGAGCTGCCAGCTGGGGTCTGGAGCAAAGAGCTGAGGAGGCCCAGAGGCCGCTCCGAGCACCGCAGTACTGAGCTCACAGAGGCCCCAAGCCTTGCTCACTCCAGAGTTCACAGTCAGAAGGAGGCAGGAATGGAAGGGACGAGGGAAAAAGTCCTGCTACCCAGACCACAGAGCAAGTGGAGCCCACCTCAGCCATCCCTGCGTCCGTCCGCTTGAGCTGCGCTGTGAGGACACTCAGTGTGTCCCTCAGCCGAGGCCCCATGCAGACTTCCGGACCAGAGAATGCAGACAGTCTCTGCATAACTGGCAACCTGTCTGCCCACCGGCGCTGACCTCTCTGTCAGAGACCCACACTCTGGAAGCCCAGGACACCAAGAGGGAACTACTGGCTTTGTCCAGAGACAGCCAGGGAGCAAGTCATTCCCGTTGTGTTGGGGGAAACAGACAAAGACAGGCCCCAGGACCATCCTGCGGTCCACACCCAGCCTCTTCCCACTGGGCTACCAATGTTCATCTCACAAAGGGGATCGGATTCTGTGACCCTCAAGGTCCCTTTGGAAGTGACAGTGGGGTTGCTGTGACCCTGGGAGTTAGAAAGAATCTAAGGTGGTTTGGACAAAAAGAGGAGGATGGTGGCATCTTGGGTAGAGGGTATGTTACCATACACAAGGGTCCGGGTTCAAGCCCCCGGCCCCCACCTGCAGCAGGGAAGCTTCTCAAGCAGCGTAACAGTGCTGCAGCTCTCTCTCTCTCTCTCTCCCTCTCTCTCTCTCTCTCTCTCTCTCTCTCTCTCTGTTTCTTCTTTTCTTCTCTCTGTCTCTAAGAAAAAGAAAGGAAAGAAAGAAGGGAGGAAGGAAGGAGGGAAGGAAGGAAGGAAGGATGGAAGGAAGGGCAGGAGGGAGGAAGGAAAGGCCCACCAGGAGGGAGCAGTGAGGTAATTATGCAAGTACCAAGCCCCAGCAATGATCCTGGTACTGAGAGAGACAGAGAGAACAGGACAATTATTCTTTTATGTTCATAAAGTCGCAATGGTGAAAAGGGAAAGTGAAGCTTCCTTTTCCAGGAAGTGCTCATTTAGTTTGTACCAAAAAAGAGTCATAAGGTTGTTTTGACAATATACTGACTTTTTTTAAAAAAAAACTTATTAGTGATTTAATAATAATTAACAACATTGTAAGATCACAGGGGTACAATTCCACACAGTTCCCACCACCACAGTTCTGTGTCCCGTTCCCTCCACTGGAAGCTTCCCTAGTCTTTATCCCTCTGGGAGGATGGACCAAAAATCTTTATGGGGAGCAGAAGGTGGGAGTTCTGGCTTCTATAATTGCTTCTGTGCTGGACATGGACGTTAGCAGGTAGATCCACATCCCCCAGTTCAACAGACTGATTTTCAGTGAAGCATCCTTTCCTTCAGAGAGGCTGATCAACACAGTCAAATTTTGAAACCTTGAGAAGGAACCACCTTTGGAGCCAGCCAGGCAGTGGCACACCTGATTGAGCACACATGTTACAATGCACAAAGACCCAGGTTCGAGTCCCCTGGCTGTGGCAGAAGGCAGGGCTGGGTGTGGGTGGGGTCCGCATGGCACTTGCTCACATAGGCTGCAGGAACACTCTGGTGCTCTGTCTCATTACAATAAATTTACAGGTGAATCTCAATTCAAAAGAGACACAGATACACAGATACACAGATACACACACTCCTGTGCTCCTCCCCTCCACCAAACAACCCCCCTTCTGGTGTTTGTTTTTCTGTCTGAGGAAATAGCCTCATCTGTGCCAGGACCTCTCTGCAGAGATCGGGGGGTCAGCCCTTACCTGGGTCTCACTTCCAGCCTCTGGAAGGATGAGAAGCGAATGTCACTGAGCAGAGATCTGCTGCCGTTCCCTGGTGCCCATGCTTGAGACAACCGGGAGACCCTAGCCCACCTGGGGAGGGAGGATTCACAAGGGGTGAAGCAGGGGCCTCTCTCTCTCTCTCTCTCTCTCTCTCTCTCCCTCTCTCTCTCCCTCTCTCTCTCCCTCTTGCTCTCCATCTCGCTCTCCCTCTCTTCTCTTCTCCTCTCAATTTCTGTCTCTATCCAATGAATGAATAAATAATCTGATTAACAGGTTGGGGGGTGGATCAATCTACCAACATCCATGTCCAGAGGAGACACAGTTATAGAAGCCAGAACTCCCACCTTCTGCACCCCAAAAAGAATTTTGGTCCAGACTCCCAGAGGGGGAGAGATGTTCGGAGAAGATGACCAGAGGGCTCTGAACCCCGACTCCATCAGGACCCGGAGACAGAAGAGGAAAAAGGGAGGAGCATTTGGATGTAGTAACAGGTGTGGGTGTGACTCGGACAGGAAGAGAAGCTGGGACTTTAAAAAATAAAAAGATTGAATATCTACAAATGCAGACAGAGAGTTGTAGAAATAATAGTTAACCCCTTTCTGGAGCCTTGGGAGAACTGCTGTAGCTTCCAGTAGAGGGACTGGGGACACAGAACTCTAGTGGTGGGAATGGTGTGGAGTTGTAACCCTGTTATCTTATAGATCAATATTAAATCATTAATAAAAAAAAACTAAGAATAGATAAATGAAATGCTTTAAAAATAATGATAAAGAAAAGGAAAACAGACGGCTGGTACAGTCGGGTAGAGTGTGTGGGCGCTGCCTGTGGTCTCCACAGCCAGCAGGCCTCTGCTCCCACAGGGCTGAGCAGGGAGAAGCCTCCCTGACCCGGCCTCTGCCTGCCCCCTCGTCCTGCAGACAGACGCCCAGGCCAGAGGCCACTGTCCCATCACTGCTGGAGACACAGGGCTCCCTGCCGCCTCACTCACTGTGCTGCCAGCCAGGAAGCAGAAGTGGAGCTTTGCCAAGCGCCTGCCCTCTGTGCAGACCCCCACGCCCCACCCAGCCGCGGTCTTGGATGGGTCACCCGGGGTTGTGACCCCTGCCCCAGGCCCATATGTTCCCCCCACACCCCTCACAGTCCATCATTCCTCTCAGTCTCCTGCTGACAGGAAGTTCTTGCCCCCCACCCCCAGGATGTAAAGCAAGCCGAGACATGTGAGCTGGGTTGGGGTCTCTTCTCCCAGCCAGCTGTCCCCCCATTTGTCCCACCCAAAGCCCATTTGCTCAAGCTAGACCCCAGCTGGGAGCCTGTGCTGCCTCCACCAATAACCTCACCCCCAACTTTATCTCTCTGGCCAAGTGTCACTTCCTCCAAGAAGCCAGCCAGGAGCCACCAGCCTGCTGTCCCAGCTGTGGTCAGTTGTGCTGTTTTTTATTTCTCACAGTGGAGATAGAAGTAGGTTGGGGGCACCTCCCATCTTCTAGACCCAGAGTACTAGGGAGTCCCGGGCTACTCAGAGACCCCGATTCATCGGAATAGATGGCCCCAGTGGCCAATGTTGATGGCAAAAGTTCTGAGATTCACTTAGCAACTTCCTCAAGATAACAGGGATACAATTCCACACAGTTTCCACCACCAGAGTGACATATCCCATCCCCTCCACTGGAAGCTTCCCTATCCCGTATCCCTCTGGGAACATAGATCACAGATCTTCATGGGATGCAGAAGGTGGGACTCGCTCCCCTGCCTGCCTCTTCTCTTCAGTACAGCTGCCGCCTCCATGTCCCTCCCTCTGGACAGCCACCAGGCTCAGCTTCTTCTGTTGGTTTGTTTGTTTGTTTTCATCTCATCTTGTTTGCCTCCAGGGCTATCTCTGGGGCTGGGTGCCTGCTTCAGACAGCCTTTTTTTTTTTTTTTTTCATTTTATTGGATAGGACAGGGAGAAATTGAGAGGAGGGGGGAAGATAGAGAGGGAGAGAGAAAGATAGACACCTGCAGACCTGCTTCACCGCTTGTGAAGTAACCACTCTGCAGGTGGGGAGCTGGGGGCTCGAACTCAGATCCTTGTTTGGGTCCTTGTGCTCTGTACTCTGTGCACTTACGTTGGTGCACCACCTCCCAGCCCCCTCAACTTTTTGTTAAATATCTTTTTATTTTTACTTTATTAGATGGAGACAGAAAAAGAGAAACACCTGGGGGGGGCAGGTAGTGGTGCACCTGGTTGAATGTACATGTTACAGAGAGCAAGGAACTGGGTTCAAGCCCCCTGGTCTCCACTTGCAGGGGGAAAGTTTTGTGAGTGGTGAAACAGGGCTTCAGGTGTCACTCTGTCTCTCTGCCTCTCCATCTCCCCTTTCCCTTTTGATTCCTGACTGTCTCTATGCAATAAAAAATAAATAAATAAATAAATAAATAAATAAATAAACAAATAAAAGATAATTTAAGGGGACCAGGCGGTAGTGCAGTGGGTTAAGCGCATGTGGCAAAAAGCGCAAGGACCGGTATAAGGATCTCTTTGAGCCCCGACTCCCCACCTGCAGGGGGGTCGCTTCACAGGCGGTGAAGCAGGTCTTCAGGTGTCTGTCTTTCTCTCCCCTTCTCTGTCTTCCCCTCCTCTCTCCATTTCTCTGTCCTATCAACAACATCGACACCAATAACAAAAATAACAACAATAACAACAACAACAAGGGTAACAACAAGGGCAATAAAATGGCAAAAAAATGGCCTCCAGGAGCAGTGGATGCCTAGACAGGCACTGAGACCCAGAAGTAATGCTGGAGGCAAATAATAATTATAATAATTTTTAAAATTATTGGAGAGAGAAAGAGAGAAATACCTGCAGCACTAATCCCCTGCTTGCAGATGAAGACCAGGGACTTGAACCCAGGTCCTTGTGCATGGTCATGTATGCTCCAGTTGGTTTGCTACCACCCAACCCTACTGGACACTTCCTCGTGGACGGTGGCCCTAAGGCTTGGGCGGCCACTGCCTGCTCCCTGCTCTAGCTCTCCCTGGAGGCCTCCAGGCCCTGGCGACCAGGGGACACAAAAGTCCCTTCTGTGAGTTCACAGCCCCTCCCCCAAAGCCAAGAGGGTTCCCCTCACAACAGGACCCGTGTGGCCCAGTGAGGACAGGTATGGACATGACCCTGAGAAACCCGGGCCACTTGTGACCCAGGGGGAGGGGGAAAAGGGGGAACAGCCTGAATCCGACAGTCCCTCCCTGAGCCGGTGCCGGGTGTCACATCACCATTAAGCCAGCTGACTGTGAGTCCTCTCTGAGGACCAGAACACGGTGGAATTCAACCCTTAATCTCAGCATCGACTCCAGGACCCGACCTCCAGTGTGGCCTCAGCGAATCAGGAGAAAAGGGAGAGAAATAAAAGGTGAAGGAGGGAGAGCACATCAAGGGCAGAGATGAGCTGGTCCCCTGCTTGGCTCTTTTTCTGCCTTAGGGCCTGAGGAGTCTCTGTGCTATGTATGATGGTGTCCTCCTGAGATAAACAGCAGCTCAGGAAGTGACAGCCACCGTCAGGGGAAGGGCCTGGCTGTTCCGCTCCCCCAGCTCTGGTCCACGCTGGCTCTCAACTGCATCCCACAGGTGCTCAGGGAACCCCAAAGTTATTCTGAAAAATCTGTGAGGTGGCTTTGCAAAGCAGTGTTAAAATTAGCGCTGTTTCTCTCTTGCCTGATTGCTATGGCAAGAACTTCCAATACTATGTTAAAAAATAATGGTGATTGGAGCTGGGCAGTAGCACAGTGTTTAAGCGCACATGACGCTAAGAGCAAGGACCGGTTTAAAAATACTGGTTCGAGCCCCCGGCTCCCCACCTGCAGGGAAATTGCTTCACAATTCTCTTCACAATTCTGTCTTTCTCTCCCCCTCTCTGTCTTCCCCTCCTGTCTCCATTACTCTCTGTCCTATCCAGCTGCAACAAAGCTATAACAACAATAACAACCACAACAAGGACAACAACAAGGGCAACAAAATGGGGGAAATAGCCTCCAAGAGCAGTGGATTTGGAGTGCTACCCCAGTTATAACCCTGGAGGCAGAGAGAGAGAGAGAGAGAGAGAGAGAGAGAGAGAAAGAGAGTGTAATGGTGACAGTGGACAGCCCTGTGTAGTCCCCGATCTGAGGGGGAACACTTTCAGCTTCTGTCCACTGAGTATGACGTTGACTGTAGGTTGTTGTATATGGGCTCCACTATCTTGAGGAATTTCCCATCTATTCCCATTTTTTATAGTGTTTTAAGCATGAATGGGTGTTGGATTTTGTCAAAGGTTTTATCTGCATCTATTGAGATACTCATGTGGGTTTTGGTTTTGCTTTTATTGATGTGGATGACGCTGATGGAATTACATATATTCCAAATGGAAAAAACAATTATTTTCACAGTCCCCTTCAAAATCCAGTTCCAAGATAAGTAATGCTCTGGGGTGCCACCTTTTAATGGAGTCATCAAAATCACCTGTTACGGACTTGTTCAATCCATAGCAGTGGTTATCAAACTCCTCTGCACTTTAGAATTATCCAGAGAACTTTTTAAAAATGTGCCTAACTAATTATGTGTCTACATAATTATTATCTCTGTGTAGACCTCAGTGTTTCTTAAAAATTCCCATGTGATATCGATGTTTGGCCAAAGGTGAGAACCAGAACACAGAATCCTACCTCCCATCTCAAATGTTCTTCATGTCCAGAAGATGGGGCACTGGGAATTTGCATGTTTTCTAAGTATATCAGATAATGATAATGGGCCAATGGTACGAAAACAATCATACTGCGAGCTGTGCGGTAGCGCAAGGACCCGCGTAAGGATCCTGATTCAAGCCCCCAGTTCCCCACCTGCAGAAAAGTTGCTTCACAGGCGGTGAACAGGTCTGCGGGTGTCTGTCTTTCTCTCCCCCTCTCTGTCTTCCCCTCCTCTCTCCATTTCTCTCTGTCCTACCCAACAACAATGACAACAACAATAATAACTACAACAATAAAACAACAAGGGCAGCAAAAAGGAGTAAATAAGTAAATATTTGTAAAAAAAAAAATAATAATAAAACAATCATAGTTCCCTGAATCCTTTCTGATTGAAATTAGCTCAATTTATACTCAGCACTGCAATAACAATACCTTCTCTTTAAAACATCAGTATGCTAGAATAAAAAAAAAAAAAACCCTCGCTATGCCTGCCCTCATCCAATTCTCTGCTTCAGCTGCAATCTGGAAGAGGATTAGGAGACTTTCTCTTAAAGACACTATGTCTGGGGTGAGGGTGGGCATGTTGGGAGACGGTCTGATGCCTAGCAGGTCTGAGGTTCTAGGCTCCATTCCTGGATCATGATGAAAGAAGTGAATCATCCTAAAGGAAAGAGGAATGCTATGGTCTTTCTCTCACACATAAAATATATATTTTGCAAAATGTGGATTATTATTATTTTTTATCTCTTGGGCACTTACATCAGAAAAATAATAATAACCATAGGTCTAGAAAGAGCGCTGGTGAGACAGACAGCATGGTGATTATAGAAAAGATCTGTCATGGGGAGTCAGGTGGTGGTGTAGCGGGTTAAGCACACATGGCATGAAGCGCAAAGACCAAAGGAAGGATCCCTGATGGAGCCCCCGGCTCCCCACCTGCAGAAAAGTTGCTTCACAGGCGGTGAAGCAGGTCTGCGGGTGTCTGTCTTTCTCTCCCCCTCTCTGTCTTCCCCTCCTCTCTCCATTTCTCTCTGCCCTATCTAACAATGATGACAACAATAATAACTACAACAATAAAAGCAAGGGCAACAGAAGGGAAAATAAATAAATAAAATTTTTTAAAAATTAAAGAAAAGAAAAGAACTGTCGTGTCTGAGGCTCTGAGGTCCCAGGTTCTAGTTTCAACATTCTAATAATGACTGTGGTAGATTGGAGAGTTTGTCCGATGGGTACTAAATAGACTTTTTTCTTTTTCTTGTCTTGTCTTCTCTTTTTCCCATTCTTTCCTTTATTTGCTTCCAGAATGATGGCTGGGGATGGGTGCCTGCACTAGCAATCCACTGCTCCTGGAGGCCATTTTTATCCCCATTGTATAGAACAGAGAGAAATTGAGAGAGAGGAGAGGGAGATAGAGAGGGAGAGGGCAAGACGCCTGTAGCCCTGCCAGGCTTCTGACACAAGCTGATCAGGAAGGAGCCACTGATTTGGACGACACTCCCACTGCATTGCAGGAAGCTTTGGTGCTGTGGTCACTTTCTCTCTGTCTGTCTCTGTCTCTGTCTCTCTCTTTCTCAGAACATAAACAATAAAGCTCATCTGCATTGAGTGGTATTTGCATCACCTTGGGTGCTCACTCTAGTAACCTGGAAAGAAGCTCACAAGCCCAGGTATGGTGTACAGACCAATTCTCTTGGACAGATAAGCCACCAGGTTGGGTTTTGCTAACATCTTGTCTCACCGGAGCGTGTGTGTGTGTGTGTGTGTGTGTGTGTGTGTGTGTGTGTGTGTTCTCCCTGTGCTAGCGTCTGTGTGCATGTCTGCACTCAGACACGGCTTCTGTGCAGGGTCTCCCCCTCCAGGCCTCGTCCTGGCCCCTGGCCCTCCCACATCACTTAACTGACATTCCCTCTTCAGTCCCACTCAGCTGGGACTCAGACCGTCTCCAGAAATGCAGACTGGTCCTTCTGGTCCTTCTGTGCGTCCTCAACTCTATCCCTGCCACTCTGCTCAGTTTCCTTTGACGGCTGGGACCTCAAGTGGATGTGTCTGTGGGCCCTTTGCTCAACTCTGCTCTGCACCGGAAAACAATCAAAAAGTCTTCATGAAAATGTACGGGTGTCTCTTGCTGACAAACGTCTCTGTCCTCCCGCTCATTCTCGCTTGGTGGTGGGGAGGGGATGCCAGGTGTGGGGGGTGAGGTGTCAGCTTCAAAGTCAGCTGATGGCAATTGACTAGGGCTGCACCCGCCTTATCTCTTCCCCTTCTGAGTTTGAACAGAGACCTTCTTTCTCTCTGATAGTATTTTCATCTGTCTTTTTTTTTCAATTTTTTTATTATCTTTCTTTATTTGATAGAGACAGCTAGAAATTCCAGGGTCATGTGATAGTGCACCGGGTTAAGCACACACACTACATACAGTGCTTAAGGACACAGGTTCAAGCCCCTGGTCCCCACCTGCAGGGGGAAAGCTCCACAAGTGGTGAAGCAAGACTGCAGATGTCTCTTTCTTTCTCTCTCCCTCTCTATCTTCCTTTCCTTTTTCAATCTGTCTCTATCAAATAATAATTAAATAAATAAAATTTAAAATAAAAAGGAGAGACACTCATAAATTGAGAGGAGTGGGAAAATAGAGAGGGAGAGAGACAGAGAGACACCTGCAGCATGGTTTCACCACTCACAAAGCTTTTCCTCTGCAGGTGAGGAGCGGGGGCTTGAACCCGCAACCTGGCATATTGTAACATGTGTGCCCAACCAGGTCCACCACAGCACAGCACCAACTCTGTCTTTCTCTTATCCTGTCTACTTTTTTTTTATCATCTTTTATGATGACTCTGCACAAAACACAGCCACATAATTGCTCAAATTTAATTTTCAGTCCTCAGACAATTCTGCATGTGGTGCATGTTTCAGGGGCTGGGGATTGTTGCTTTTCTCTGTGTGTCTAGAGAAGAAATATTCCCATGGGAAAAGATAAGTGTGTAACAAGGGCAGCAAGGGTCCTATCTTTGAGGTGTCCAGACTCATACAAAGAACTTTTTAATGAATTGTTTTACCAGGGGGGGAAAAAGCGGGGGGGATGTGTATTCTCTCCCCCACCCCCAAGGGTTCCAAATTCCTGGTTGAAGAAGAGAGAAAGAAAAATGCTTCCCGCCCGCCCCCCCCCCCTTCAGTCCTCAGCCTGTGAAAATTATCTCAGGAGAAAGCAACCTTTTCTTGTGCGTTTTGCGAGGAGACTTCTAGACTTCTCCAGCAAGCCGGCACATCTGAGCCGCCTGAGAGAGTGAGTGGCCTTGGGTTTCCCTGGACCATTCTAGAATCCTGGGGAAGGGCTCCTTTTATTCACAGGCCGCCTTTGATGACTCTCCACCTTTGACCCTGATTGGTGCCCCTCCTCCCAAAGCCTCTGAGAGGAGAGCAGCCTAGAGGAAGAGCAGCCTCTAGGCCCTGACCTCTCGCCTTGGCCCTAACCTCCCTGATAATTGAGTTTTCCATCCCTGTTCACCAGCGGGGCCAGGAACACAAAGAGACAGGCCCCTCCTTGCTCAGCCTCTGCCAGAAGAAGCCAGGAAGCAGATCTGCTCAGCTAAGACCGGCGTCTGGGATGGGAACACACAGACAGGCCACTTCTGGGAGCCAGCCCGGCTCCCCCAGCCCGGCCTGGGCCTCCCACACCTCCACTGTGGGTGGTTTGGTCTCTCAAGGTGCCGGGAGAGACGGTCTTGTCTCCCTGGAAGATGTTCATGTTACAGAAACACACCTGGATTTAGCTGACACCTGTTTTAGGGAAATTTATTCTTGTGACAACAAGAACCCTACAGACCAACATTCCCTCAATAAAATGAGGTTCAATTGGTAAAGTAACAATGATGATGATGAAGAAGATAAAAAACAGGGCCAGGTCATGTTTGGCACACTTGGTTGAGTACACATGTTGCAGGGCACAAGTACCTGGGTTCAAGCCTCTGGTGTCCACCTGCAGGGGGCACTTCACAAATGGTGAGGCAGGGCTGCAGGTGTCTCTCTCTTCCCCTCTCTCTCTTTCTCTCCCCATACACTCTCTGTTTCTGGCTGTCTCTATCCAATAAACTAAAGATAATAAAATAAATTAATCAGGTTGTAATTAAAACCAAGGGACCATGTGTTGACACACCTGGGTTCAACACATGTGTAATCAGGCTCATGGACCTGAGTTCAAACCCCTGGTCCCCACTTGCAGGGGAAAAGCTTCCTGAATGGTGAAGCAGGTCTGCAGGTGTCTCTCTGTCTCTCTCCCTGTCTGTCTCCCCCTCCCTTCTCAATTTCTTTCTGTCCTGTTGAATAAAAATAGAAAGAAAAATATGGCCATCCAGAAATGGAGCAATATATTCCTAATGCCTTCACCAAGCCTCAGCAATAAATCTATTAGCAATAAAAAAAATTACTTATTTATTTATTCCCTTTTGTTGTCCTTGTTGTTTTATTGTTGTAGTTATTACTGTTGTTGTTACTGATGTCGTCATTATTGGATAGGGGAAAGAGAAATGGTAAGAGGAGGGGAAGACAGAGAGGAGGAGAGAAAGACAGACACCTGCAGACCTGCTTCACTACCTGTGAAGTGACCCCATGCAGGTGGGGAGCCAGGGGCTCAAACCAGGATCCTTATGCCGGTCCTTGGGCTTTGCACCACCTGCACAGCTACCACCCGACTCCCAGCAATAAAAAAAAAAATTAAATAATAATTGCTGCCCCAGCCTGAACTGTTGGCCTGGAATTGGGCAGAGTGAGAGACAGACCCACTCACCTCCCTGCTGGAGGCCTTGCTGCCCTGTGCCCATGTCTGCTCCTCAGCTCAGCTGACTCAAGGCATTGGGTGGACCCCAGCACCGCCACAGTCCATTCACAGAGAGGCCCAGGCTCAGCTTCAGGATGGAAAGCAACTTGAACCCAGGTCCATGTGCATTCAACCAGGTGCGCTCCCTGTGGAACTTTCTCAAACACTCACCGAGTGCGCATGTGGCAGGAGTTCATTCTGGGGGCGAGAAGGCATGTGGAGAAAGCACGCTGAGTGAGCCCTGGGTCTTTGCGGGTCTGTAAGGGTGTGTCTGCTTGTAGAGGCTCCAGCGGCACTGGGTGGGATGTGCTGGGGCTGCCGTCCCAGTGCCACAGATGGAGTCGGGTTAACAACACAGACTTGGTTTCTCTTAGGTAGGGCATCTGAGGGGAAGGTGTCTTCAGGCAGTTTCTTCTAAGGTTAATCTCCCTCGCTCTGTGCTCGCAAGCCCACCCTGTCCCGTATCCAATCTGTAACCAATTACCATGTTGGATTTTGCCGCCATGTTGGATTTTGCTGCCATGTTGGATTTTTCCCATGCCCATGACTATGTTTTAGTTCGTTTCATCCTATTGCTATTTTTTTTTTTTGTCATTGCCAGGGCTTCGATAACTTTTTCAGAAACACACACAGAGAGAGAGAGAGAGAGGGAGAGAGGGAAAGGCTCCTCCACAGTAGTTAAATATTCCCACAGTGCTGGATCAGCAGCTAGAAGCTGGATTGTTTGCCTGGCAAGTCAGACACCTTGACCTCATTTTAGCTGTGGCCTCTTTAAAAGCCCATTTCCAGGAGCCAGGGCAGTGGCTCATCTGGTTAAGCTCACACGTGACCAAGCACAAGGCCTGGGTTCGAGTCTCCACTCCCCACCTGCAGCAGGGACATTTCATGAGTGATGAAGCAGGTCTTTAGGTGTCCATCTTTTTTCTCTTCTCCTCTCTGTCTCCCTTTCCTTTCTCAATATCTCTCTGTCCAATCCAGTAAAATAGAAAGGGAAAAGAGAGAGAGAGAGAAAGAAAAAAAAAAAAAAGCAAGGCCACTGGGAGTGGTGGATTAGTAGTGCTGACACTGAGCTCCATTAGTAACCATGGAGGCAAAAAGAAAAATGAAAAGAAAGAAAGAAAGAAAGAAAGAAACCTATTTCCAAATAATATCACGTTCCAATGAGCTAGACGTTCACACTTTCACGTACAAATGTAAGAGGTACCAATATCCATCCAAACTGCTGGAAAGAATCCGGGTCTGGAGGGCAGCAGAAGGAGGGACACTTCCAGCCCCAGCACCTACCTCACCTGGCCTGTTGGCTCAACGGTCCAATGCCCAACCCCAGCCCATTCCAGCTCCAGGGGAATAAAACCCAGAGACTTGAGTGGCATCCATAGCCCAGAGGCAGCGCCTCACAGAGAGCAAGGAAGCCGCTGCTCATGCCGACTCCAGCAGGGACCTGTGGATGCCCCTGGCTCAGTGCTGGAGCTCAGTGTCTGCTCACCATCACAGTCCCCCTCTTTGGCTGCTGTTGGACAGTCCACAGGTGGGTTCCGAGGGGTCAGCCCAGACTCTGTTCTTACACAAGCGGACCAGAGAGCTCCCTATCAGATCATCTGGGTTTGATCCCCAGTTCAGTCACTTGTGACACTTTTTATTTTGCCTCCAGGGTAATCGCTGGGGCTCAGTGCTGGCACTACAAATTCACTATTCCTGGAGGCCATTTTATTTTATTTTATTTTATTGGATAACACAGAGAGAAATTGAGAGGGCGGGAGATAGAAAGGGAAAGAGAGAGACACCAGCAGATCTGCTTCACCACTTATGAAGCGTCCCCCCTGCAGGTGGGGAGCAGGGCTCAAACCCTGATCCTGGCGAGGGTCCTTGCACTGCCTACTATGTGTGCGTAATTGGGTGTGCCACCGCCTGGCCCCGGTGACATCTTATTTTACCATGCAGTGTCTAGTATCTTCCACTATGTCAAGTGAGTCCTCTCATGGGGGCACGTCCTGACACTCCAGTGAGTGCCACCCTCTGCTTCTCAGGAAGAAGAGGTAGAGATAGCCACCAGGCCCAGACCCGCCTAAGTTCCCTTTGTGGCTCCCCAGTGACTCTGCCTCCCCTGCCACCCTCACCCCCCACCCTGTGAATGTCCCAAACATGGTCGCATCAGACTCAGCTAAGCTACCATGTCCAGCAGGCTCAGTGCATTAGATGACTGGGGCTCTGTGCCCACACTACAAATCCACTGCTCCTGGAGGCCATTTGTTGCCCTTGTTATTATTATTATTATTATTGCTGTTGTTATTGTTGCATAGGACAGAGAGGAGGGGGAAGACAGAGATGGGGAGACAGATATAAACACAGGCAGACCTTGTCATCTCCCACATGGGCTAGCTCTTAGGATTCCTGGTTTTCCACATACCTACAGACCTGCTTCACTGCTTGTGAAGAGACTTCCCTGCAGGTGGGAAGTCTGGGGCTCGAACCAGGATCCTTGTGCTTCCCACCATTTGTGAAGCTTTCCCCTTGCAGGTGGGGACCAGGGTCTTGAACCCAGGTCCTGAAGCACTGGAATGTGTGTCCTTTATCCAGGTGCACCACCAAACAGCCCCCAGTACTTTTTGTCTTCTATGGGTGTCTGGAAGCATGTCCTCATCTCAACTCAAGGAAGATCTGTTTATGTAAAAAGGACCATAGTAGTGGTCCCCTAGAAACATGCCTAAAATGGACTTCCTAGTTTTCTTCCACCCTCAGATCCCTAATCTCACCTGCTCTATTCCTACTTTTTAGTTCCTATTCATTAACCATTTTGTCTCATTTTATGTCCTGCCACCTTCCAGACACCAAGTTGCTACCATGACTCCATCCTGACCTCCCTGGAGAGACAACCTCATCCGTGTGTCCTGGAGCCTCCCCTCCCCAGAGCCCTGCCCCACTAGGGGAAGATAGAAACAGGCTTAAGAGGATGGACCCACATGCTATCACCCATGTCCAGTGGGGAAGCAATTACAGAAGCCAGAACTCCCACCTTTTGTACCCCAAAAAACAATTTTGGTCCATAATCCCAGTGGGAGAGAAGTGATGGGAGGAAGAGGATAAGAGGGCTCTGAACTCCATCAGGACCCACAGAGAGAGGAGGAAAAAGGGAGGGACATTTGAATGTATTAATAGGGTCATGAGTGCTTAGATGGGACCTGGAAGAAAAAGGGGCAATTACGTCCAAGTGTAGACAGTTGCAGAGATCAAGTGTAGACAGATAGTTGCAGAGATCAAGTGTAGACAGATAGTTGCAGAGATCAAGTGTAGACAGATAGTTGCAGAGATCAAGTGTAGACAGATAGTTGCAGAGATCAAGTGTAGACAGATAGTTGCAGAGATCAAGTGTAGACAGATAGTTGCAGAGATCAAGTGTAGACAGATAGTTGCAGAGATCAAGTGTAGACAGATAGTTGCAGAGATCAAGTGTAGACAGATAGTCGCAGAGATCAAGTGTAGATAGATAGATAGTTGCAGAGATCAAGTGTAGAAAGATAGTTGCAGAGATCAAGTGTAGACAGATAGTTGTAGAGATGACAGTGAACCCATGTCAGCAACCTTGGGAGAACTGCGGTAGTTTGCAATGGAGAGACTGGGATTCAGAACTCTGGTGGTGGAAATGGTGTGGAATTATACTCCTGCTGACATGTAACATTGTGAATCAATATGAAATCACTAATGAAAAATAAATCACCTGGAGCCTCCCTCCCCCAGAAAGGACCCAGAGCTTGGGGTCCTCTACTACACTCTGGGCTTTCAAGTCTACCTGTGTCTTAATGTCACACACACAAGCAGCCTCTTGTTTCATGCCAGGAGTATGAGACACACTGAGAGGGTGTCTCTGTCCCTTGATGGCCCAGCCCAGAGTTCAGGTAGCCCCCAGAGCAGCTTCCTGGGCTCCCAGTAGCTGTGGCCTGATGGACAAACCGGAAGGTGCTGGCTCAGTCTCAGCCCAGGTGCTGGGGTCTCAGTGTTTTCTCCACAGGGCATGTGGAGGGCTCAGTCCTTCTGACTCAGATAAAACATCTGATTTTAAAGTAACTTTTGTTCCAAAAAGGCCAGAAAACAAATGGGAATATGTTCCAAGTCATTGATTGTCAGAGAAATGCAAATCAAGACAACAGTGAGATACCACTTCACTCCTGTGAGAATGTCATACATCAGAAAAGGGAACAGCAGCAAATGCTGGAGAGGGTGTGGGGTCAAAGGAACCCTCCTGCACTGCTGGTGGGAATGTCAATGGGTCCAGCCTCTGTGGAGAGCAGTCTGGAGAACTCTCAGAAGGCTAGAAATGGACCTACCCTATGATCCTGCAATTCCTGTCCTGGGGATAGATCCTAAGGAACCCAACTCACCCATCCAAAAAGATCTGTGTACACATATGTTCTTGGCAACACTGGCATTATGGTGCTCAGGGGCTCTGCATAGCACCCTACAGAGGGCAGGCAGGGAGGAATTTTTCTTTCTTTTAAAAAATCAAGAAAGAAAAAAAGAAAGAAAGAAAGAAAGAAAGAAAGAAAGAAAGAAAGAAAGGAAGGAAGGAAGGAAGGAAGGAAGAAGGAAGAAAGAAAGAAAGAAAGAAAGAAAGAAAGAAAGAAAGAAAGAAAGAAAGAAAGAAAAAGATCAGTTGGATAATTGATTGACTGATTTTCACCCTCTTGCAAGCTGGAAATGCCTGGACCAGTTAACCTGAGCGCATTCTGCTTCCTCTGCCTCCTCTATCCTCAAATCCCAGGAGAGTGTATTCTCAGGAAGAGGAAAAGAAAATTCTTTTCCAGAAAAGCTTCAAGGGCACTCAAGCAGCCCGGGTTCCCTGTGAGGCCATAGGAGGGACATGCTGGTGGTGGAGGACACAGAGAGCTGTGTCTATCTTTGACCTGCAGGGTTTAAAGGGATGAACTCTGGGGGTGATCATCTCCCTCTAGGATCATCAGGGGGTCTCCCTGGAGGAGAAGGTCCCCCCGCCAAGTTCCTGAGCAAGTCCCACACGCCTCTGGATGCCAAGTGCGGAAGGCCTTGTCTGGCTCCCAGGCGCCTGGGCTCCCGGGCCCAGATGTAGCCTGTTGCCCACTCTCAGGCTCAGCCCAGGGAATATGGGGGGGGGGGGGGCACACAGCGTCCAGTCCCTTTTCCACACAAGGATATCTCCAACTTCCACTCCCAAATAGGCCCCCAGAACCAGGAGAACCCCACTAGAGTTCACTGGCCCACCCCCCCAAACTGCTGTGGAGCCCTGCCGGGCCCAGCCCTGGAAGCTGGGAGACTGGGACACACCCCCAAAATCCCCAGTGTCTCCCTTGCCCATGTCCTGAGGCCTCTGTTTCTGTTCTGAAGCCTGTGTTCCCATCCCCATGGATGGATCTGCAGGCCATCGCTTGACGGGGTGTCCGGCTTCTGACGCAGGGCAGGGCTGCAGTCTTTAACTCTAAAAATGAACAAAAGTCAGAGAGATAGGAGCCTGTCTCTCACCAGGCTGTATGTCCCAGGGCACCGGCTGGGATTCAAGCAGCTGTCTCTCATGCTGTCTCCACTGAACTCTGAGAGAGACCATCAGAGGATGTTTTGAGAAGGATTCCAAGACACACAACTGGGGTAGTGCCGCCTGCCCAGCTCCTCCTCCTGACAGGTATAGGGACCACAGGAGTCTCTCCCCAAGCTCTTCTTCCTCCTTGGGCCACCACAGAGTGCAACACAGAAGGACAGAAGGGCTGGAGAGGCAGCTCACCAGGCAGCATGCTTTGCTGTGAGTCAGCTTTGTGGCCTGGCGCCACATGAGAGGTGGTGCAGTGCTGGAGGAAGCTCTCAGTCTCTCTATATGAATGAAAAAGTGACCAGAAGGGGTGGGATTACTCATGCATGAGGCCCCAGCTCTTCAGGAGGGGGGGAGAGAGAGAAAGAGAGAGAGAGAGAGGAGAGAGAGGAGAGAGGGGAGAGAGAGGGGGGGGAGAGAGAGGGAGAGAGAGGGGAAGAGAGAGGGAGAGAGGGAGAGGGAAAGAAAGAGGGAGAGAGAGAGAACTCAGCTGAAAGATTCAAGCCCTTCTCCTGGGTTCTGTCTTAGACCTCCTCTCCCTGTCTCTTGTCTCCTGCCTCAAACCCCTGGGCCTTCTGGTCCCAGCATGTGCTGGGCGCCACTCGCCCAATTTTCTGACCTCTGTCCATCTCCAGGCCCCACTGGGGCCTCCTCAACCAGATGCGGGAAGGGCCTTCACCCGCCAGGACCCTGACCAGCCTGCAGACCCACGGCAGCCCACCGCGGCCATCACCACCCGCCACTCTCTTCCCGCCTCCAGGCAGGTGTGCTGAGGAGGCGACACAAGGACAGTCCCCGTCCCCCGGGGTGATGGAATGGCATCATCTAGTCACACAAACAGAACTCCCACCTGCGACCCCTTGTACAGGGACTTCCCGTCTCCAAAGACGACCAGGGGGGAACATTTGAGGGGACAGTGGGGCCACCAAGGAGCAGAGTGAACCCGCACTCCAGCCCTTGTGAAGCTCCAGACTGTGCTTACTGGGGTCCCTGTCCCCACCCTGCGGCCAAGCCCCCAGCGTCACACCCACCAGAGAGGCTGCTGCCGCTGCTGCTTCTCTTTCTTCTTCTTCTCCTCTTCCTTCACCTCCTCCTCCTTCTCCTCTTCCTTCACCTCCTTCTCCTTCTTCTTCTTATCCTCCTCCTCCTTCTCCTCTTCTTTCTCCTCCTCCTTCTTCTTATCCTTCTCCTCCTTCTCCTCTTCCTTCTCCCCCTCCTCCTTCTCCTTCTTCTCCTCCTCCTTCTCATTTTTCTTCTCCTTCTCCTCCTTCTTCTCCTCCTCCTTCTCATTTTTCTTCTCCTTCTCCTCCTCCTTCACCTTATCTTCCTTCTCCTTCTCCTTCTTCTCCTTCTTCTCCTCCTTCTCCTCCTCCTTCTCCTTCTCCTCCTTCTCCTCCTCCTTCTCCTTCTCCTCCTCCTCTTTCTCCTCCTCCTTCTCCTTCTCCTCCTCCTTCTCCTTCTCCTTCTCCTTCTCCTCCTTCTCCTCTTCCTTTTCCCCCTCCTCCTTCTCCTTCTTCTCCTCCTCCTTCTCCTTCTCCTTCTCCTTCTCCTCCTTCTCCTCTTCCTTTTCCCCCTCCTCCTTCTCCTTCTTCTCCTCCTCCTTCTCATTTTTCTTCTCCTTCTCCTCCTTCTTCTCCTCCTCCTTCTCATTTTTCTTCTCCTTCTCCTCCTCCTTCTCCTCCTCCTTCTCCTTATCTTCCTTCTCCTTCTCCTTCTTCTCCTTCTTCTCCTCCTCCTTCTCCTCCTCCTTCTCCTTCTCCTCCTTCTCCTCCTCCTTCTCCTTCTTCTCCTCCTCCTTCTCCTCCTCCTTCTCCTTCTCCTCCTCCTTCTCCTTCTCCTCCTCCTTCTCCTCCTCCTTCTCCTTCTCCTCCTCCTCTTTCTCCTCCTCCTTCTCCTTCTCCTCCTCCTTCTCCTTCTCCTTCTCCTCCTCCTCCTTCTCCTTCTCCTTCTCTTTCTCCTCCTCCTCCTCCTTCTCCTTCTCCTTCTTCTCCTCTTTCTCCTCTTCCATCTCCTCCTCCTTCTCCTCCTCCTTCTCCTTCTCTTCCTTCTTCCTCTCCTTCTTAATGTTAGTTTCTCAAAAGGAAAGGGTACATGATTAATCTGTGTTTCATGTCACCACCTGCAACATTCCCTGCCCACCTACTCTGTGCCAAGGTCCTGCTCTAAGCTCTGGGCATTCAAAGATAAATAAGATACAGTTCCTGTCCTTAGGGAGCAGGGACCAGGGTCCAAATATTAAACCTCAAATAACCAGGCAGTGGGGCACATGGTTACACACACAGGCTACAATGCACAAGGACCCAGGTTCAAGCCCCTGTTCCCCACCTGCAGGGGGAAAGCTTCATGGGTGGTGAAGCAGGGCTGCAGGTGTCTGTCTCTCTCCCTGTCTATCCCCCCTTCCTCTCAATTTCTGACTGTCTCTATCCAATAAATAAATAAAAATAATAAAAAATAAAAGGAATCTAGAGGGAGAAAAGAAAGAGAGACCTACAGCATAGCTTCACTAACGAAGTTTCCCTCCTGTAGGTGGGACCCAGAGATTTGAACCTGGATCCTTGGGCATGGTGAAGTGAGCGCTCAGCTAGGTGTGGCACCACTAAGGCAAAAGTCTGCTCTTCCGACAAGCTCCTATGTTAGGGGTCTGCTCGAGGAACACAGGCCCCCCCAACCAACCACCCTCCCACCCCCCATCCTGCAGCTAGCCAGAATCGAAAGTGGCTGGAAGTGGCCAGAAGCCTCCTACCCCAGCACTCCCTCCCGCCCCGCTTGCAAGGCCATAACATGCGGCAGGTGTGAGCACCCAGAGGCAGGCTTGAGCCTCAGGGCCCTGCCCATCCCCAGAAGTGACTGCAAAACCCACAAGATCAGGAAAGGGGGTAGGGTGCTTTACCACCTCCCCCTCTCTCCAGTGGCTGCCTGCCTCTGAGGCCTGTATCTTCCCCCCTTTTTCTGCCCTTCCCTTCCCTCCGCAAATGCTCCTCTCCCTGAAACATAACTGTCTCTCTTGAGATTGCTTCTTCCATGTAAAGGCCAGTCTAACACCCCCCCACCACCACCACTACCACCCAGTCTAAGACCCCTCACCACTACCACCCCTGCTATGGAGCTGGGAGGGGAGACCTTCCCTGCTCTCCCTCTCTCCTCTGCAACACTGGGCAAGGTCCTGAGCAGGCAGCTCTGAGGCTGAACCCCCAAGGCAGGGCCTTGCCTGCAGCCAGAAGCAATGATACTGCCCCCACCCCTACCCCATTCCTGATACTAATCTTTCCTTTTAGCTTGGAAGGATGTTGGGCAGGGTTGGGGGAGAGAGGCAGGGCTGGGCCCTCAAGGTCACAGGGGTCGCAGGCTGGGAGGTAGGAGAAAGACCACAAGAATCTGCTTGAAGTTCACTTGTATTTTTCAGAGCTGGTGTGGGATACCTGAGGGCTGCCTGGCTAGACTCACGGCCAAAGAGTGGCCTCAGAGGCCCCTGGGAGCAGTGGATAGTTCAACAGGGAGGGTGAGCCAGCAGTAGCTGCCTGCAGGGTAAACATCATTCTGGGTTCTTCCCCCCCACACCCCCCTTCAAACAAGTCTTTCCCAGCCGGGGCCACAGCACTGACACATCAAGGCCTAGGAGCACTGATGACACAAAGTCAGAAATGGTGTCATTCCAGTGCACAGATAAACCGAGTCCCAGCAAATCAGGAAACAGAACAAGCGTTGGCCGGGCCCTGCCCTCCGGCGAGAATCAGGGATTTTTCTCTTTCTTTTTTTCTTGCTGTTATTTCAGGGTGGGTTTCCTACTCCCCCACACAGTCTGCCTGTTTGGTGTGTGCTCAGCAGATGTGTCAGGCCCCAGACAATGGGCTCTCTCTGCGTGAGGAATGTCACAGGAGGGCAGGGCCTGGGGAGGGGGGGATAATCAGCTTTCAGAAGCCAGTGTCCAGTGCGGGGAAGCTCTTGAAAGGCACCATTCAGGGGCCCTAGGACGGCAGGAAAAGGGACGGCTGGGCAGCCCTGGGACCGGACGGGCAGACGGACGGCCGGACAGGAGAGCCACACACCACACCGCCCTGCTACCTACTGTATCTGGTGGAGAGCGGGGACACGAGGGTCCTGGCCCATGCCCCGCAGACTGTTTTCTGAAAAACACAAGCAGTCACCCCCAAAGTAGACCAGCTGGTCCGAGAGGAAAGAAAGGACTCATTCATCCTGGAGGTGGAAGCGGGCTCTCTGTGGGGGTGGAGGGAGGTGGGATTGTGTAACTGTTTGCTGGTGGAATCCTCCACAGTCCTGCCTCAAGGTCTTGGGGGGAAAGGAACACAGATAAAGCTGTGGTGGTTGGGGCCCAGGTCACTGCTGCAGAGAGATCGCTTCTGGGAGGTGAGGCCTCAGGCCCAAATGATACGCCCTCGGCTCATACTGTCAGCTGGTCTCTGGCAGCTTATGGCTTTCTGGTGCCTGGCTGAAGCTAATATTGCAGGCTGGCAGTCACACATCCATCCATCCATCCATTCATTCATTCACTCACTCACTCACTCATTCACACTTCTGCTGCACTGCCTGATGCGTAGTAGAAAAATAGTTGAAAGAAAAATGCTAGTGAAAAATAGTTGAATGAATGAGACTTTTCAGAAAAGCCCATTTTGTCTCACCTAGCTAAAAAACAAACAAACAACAACAAAAAAAAAACCCTCAATAGCTCCCTACTGCCTGGATTGTCCATTTCCTTTTTTCTTTCCTTTTATTATTTTTTTTTCTTCCCAGAGCCCTGCTCAGCTCTGGCTTATGGCGGAACTAGAGACTGAACCTGGGAGACTGAACCTGGGACCTCTGGTGCCTCCAGCCTCACAGTCTTCATCACTGTTTCTTTTCTTTCTTCTCTTTTTTAAAATTATTTTTTAAGCATTAACTGAGGAGGTTAATGCTCTACAGTGCAGTCACTGACACACGCAGACAACCCCATTATGTACCAAGCCCCTAAATCTTCTGCTGACATCTCTCTCATCTCCCAGCTTTGCCCCAAGCCTGCCTGGCTCTGCTGCCTTCCAAAAGGGATGGACTTTCCAGCAGTGTCACCACGGACTACCCAGCTGAAGTCTGCTGACTCGAGTGATGCTAGCTGGAGATCTGTCCGCAAAGCACCCCCTTGCTCACCCCCAGTGCCAGCTCTCGGAAGCAGAGAGATGCAGGGGGTCAACTGTCTGCACAGCCTCCCTGGGGCCCTGGGCAGCCTGGACCCATCTGCTCCCAGTTCTAGGTCAAGTCAAGCTGAGAAAGGATCAGGCTACATTTGACCCAAGACCAGATGCCGCGAGTGCTTGTCCCTCCCGGCTGGTGGCTTCAGAGCTTCTGGGAAATGTGAGTCATCTGATGAAAAGAGAGAGAGAGAGAGAGAGAGAGAGAGAGAGAGGAGAAAGAGGGAGAAAAAGAAAAATATGAGAGGGAAAGAAAGAAGAAAGAAAAAGTAGACAGAAAGGAAAGCGAGAGAGGGAAAGAAAAAAGGGAAAGAAAGGAAGGAAGGAAGGAAGGAAAGAAGGAAGGAAGGAAGGGAGAGAGAGAGAGAAAGAAAGAAAGAAAGAAAGAAAGAAAGAAAGGAGGGAGGGAGGGAGAAATCAGGGACCAGGTGGTGGCACACCTGGTTAAGCACTCACACTGCTGTGTACAAGTATCCAGGTTCAAGCCCCTGGTCCTCACCTGCAGGGGAGGCTTCCTGAGTGGTGAAACAAGGCTGCAGGTGTCTCTCTGTGTTTGTTTCCCTATCTCTATCCTCCTTTCCCTCTCAATTTCTGTCTCTATCCAATAAATAAATAAAAAGAGAAAGAGAGAGAGAAAGAAAGAAGGAAAGGAAGAAAGAAGGAAAGAAAGAAAGAAAGAAAGAAAGAAAGAAAGAAAGAAAGAAAGAAGGAAAGAAGGAAGGAAGGAAGGAAGGAAGGAAGGAAGGAAGGGAGCACAGCAGATGAAGTGCACATGGCGAGAAGCACAAGGACCAGCGTAAGGATCCTGGTTTCAGCCCCCTGCCTCCCCACCTGCAAGGGGGTCGCTTCACAAGCAGTGAAGCAGGCCTGCAGGTGTCTGTCCTTCTCTTCCCCCTCTTTGTCTTTCCCTCCTCTCTCCATTTCTCTCTGTCCTATCCAACAACAACAGCAGCAGCAGTAACAACAATAACAATAACAACAACAACAAGGGCAACAAAAATGGGGAAAAATGGCCTCCAGGAGCATTGGATTCATATTCCAGCAATAACCCTGGAGGCAAGAAAGAAAGAAAGAAAAATGAAAGAAAGAAAGAAAGAAAGAAAGAAAGAAAGAAAGATGAAAGAGAGAAATCAGACACATCCAATATTAAGTTTAAACCCCAGCCCAACAGTCTTGCTGGGTAACAGCAAGGAAGTCACTTGAATGCCCAGAATCTGCTTGTTGGAGCAGAGACTGTGTGAGGTCCACTTTGCAGCCTCACTATGACACTGACAGGAGGCTAGCAAGTTGCCCAGGGCCTCATCCTGGCAAACACTCTGACGGCTCCTGCTTTCAACTTCTATGCCAACAGCTGTTTGGAGAAAAGCCACTGAGCACCTTAGCATAAGGCCCCTGCTTTCTGAGATGTCACTCTCAAGGAGAGAGAGAGGGGTTGGGGTCCCTGAAGTGTCTTCTCCCCCCAGGAAGAGAGAGTTAGTTGCAAAAGCTCTCCTGAGGCAAGAGGAAGACAATTCCAGGGCTATCAGTTGGAATGTTCTGAGGACTCATTGACTATCGAAGGACAGGAAAAATAAATATTAACCCATAGATTTTCACCTAATCCTTGCCCCCTCCAATAAAAAAAAAACAAATAAATCACAACAGAAATATCAAAAGGTGCCCAAACTTCTTAAAAGCACATAACACTAAAACAAATTAGCAGGTGACTGTGGCGTGAACATCGGGAGAACACCGTTTAACAGGGAAGATTCTGGAAGCCCTCACTTCCCCGCTCCAGCAGCTCTGGGAGCCTTTGCAGAGTCTGGGGTTTAAGGCCTCAGCTCAAGTCACATGCCTCCATGCCAGCTCCTAGCACGTTCTACCTTTCTGTTTCATCTCCTCTGTGTTCCTCCATGATGCCATCACCTTTATGAGCACTCTGGCTTTTTTTTTTTTCCTTAAATCAAAACGAGCAGCTTTGCCCCCTAAGGAATGAAGAATGAGGCTGGGAAAATGATGCTATTTGGGGGAAGTCCTTCCAAGGGTCGGTCTCTCTCTCTCTCTCTCTCTGTCTCTCTGTTTCTCTCTCTCTCTCTGTGTCTCTGCTCAGCAAGAGTCCCTGAATTAATTACTTTAGGGATAGTGTGTGTGTGCGCGTGTGTGTGTGCGTGCGCGGGAGCGCACACATGTGTGTCTGAGCTGACTTTTGTTTCACAAGGTGTCCTGTGTGGGCACAGCCAACAGGACTGTCAGGATGGTCAGGGCCTGGCATGGTAGACAGGGCCCCCAGATCGCCAGGGAGAAGCAGGTGCTTACAATCACAGCCGCCATTATTAGGGGCCGGGCTGCGGGAAAAGAGTCAAAATTAACTGGAATCTCCATAAATACAGCAGTCCAGACATTAGTGCACATGCTGTACTCATTTTTTCCCAATTAGCCTTTTGAAATACTTGCTTTTGTACCTCCCTAATTTCTGGGTAATTGTCCACTTTGGAACCCTTACAGAGTTGGCAGGGTATTTGAGAACCATGATGACCTATGACCTTTGACCCAAGGTGATCTTGACTGGGGGAGGGAGGGCATGAAAGATTGATTTGAACAGAGCTCAGTTAGACAAACAAGCCATTCACAGAACTTCCAATCCCCAGGCAAATCAGGTAAAAATGTTAGCAACCTTTGTGGCCTGGAATTTCCTGTCCCCGTAAGTCAGGAATGTGGACACCCTTCTGCCGGCCCCTGCAAGGATCAGTCAGGAAGTCTCTCTAGGTCTTCCCGCAGCAAACAGACTCTCCAACAAGCCAAGGGAGCATCCACTGGAAATTTGACTTCTTGCCAAATTCTTTTTAAGAGCCCACAAGGAACGCCCCCCCCTTACTTCTTTTACACCATTTAGAGCAATGGTTCTGAATATTTCAACCACACTCACTTCTTTCTTTCTTTCTTTCTTTCTTTCTTTCTTTCTTTCTTTCTTTCTTCCTTTCTTTCAATAATTCCTAACATTTCTGCAGGTTGTCGGACTCTTGTTTTCTGCTAAGCAAACTGCACTCTGTGGGGTAAGATAACTGTCAAGGTGGAGCTTCTTCTTTCTCATGACCAAGGTCCAGGTTTGAGCCCCCTGCCCACTACCATCTGTGAAGTACTGCAGCACCAGGAGAAGCTCTGGCCTTGTGGTGTCCCTCCTTCTGCATGCCCCAACTAGGTCTGTTGTTTTCCTCCAGGGTTATCTCTGGGGCTCAGTGCTGGCACTGTGAAACCACTGCTCCTGGAGGCCAGTTTTTCTCATTTTGTTGCCCTTGTTGTTATTATTGTTATTGTTGTTATTGCTGTTGTTGGATAAGACAGAGAGAAATGGAGAGAGAAGGAGAAGACAGAGAGGAGGAGAGGAAGATAGGCACCCGCAGGCTTGCTTCAATTCACCTCCACTGCTTCCGGAGGCCATTTTTCCCCATTTCTGTTGCCCTTGTTGTTATTATAGCTGTTGTTGTTGGGTAGGACAGAGAGAAATGGAGAGAGGAGGAGAAGACAGAGAGGGGGAGAGAAAGACAGACACCTGCAGACCTGCTTCACCGCTTATGAAGCGACTCCCCTGCAGGTGGGGATCCTTATGCTGGTCCTTGCGCTTGGCACCACCTGCGCTTAACCCGCTGTGCTACCACCCGGCCCCCATGTCCCAAAAGTGACAAAGGACAAGTCACATCTATACAATATCCCAACTGCACAAAAGAAAAATGTCTTCGCTGTTTTGGCTGGTTTTCCCAAGCTTAAGTCACGGGCACACAGGGCTTGACTCGCCACTCAGAGAGGACAGGGGCAATTTCAGAGAGAAAGGACCAGACGCCACGCGGCAGTGTGAGGTCCCAGCCCAACTGCCATCACCCTGGGCAGTAGGTTTAAGTGTCCTCGTCACCCATTCCTGCTGGGCCAGAAGCTTCCATGGACACGGAGCTGCCCAGCTAGAGGCACTGACCCTTAACTTCACTCTGGCCACTTCTGGGCGGACCAAGCCCTGAGAGTGAAGGGGGCTTGGGTGATACATGCAGGCTTCTTTTATTTTTTATTTTTCCCTTCAAGACAAAAGGAAGGAGGAGGAAGAGGGGAAGGAGAAAAAGGAGGCAGGAAAGGAGAAGGAGAAGAAGGAGAAGGCAGAAGAGAGGAGGGAGAAGTAGAGAAGGAAGAAAGGAAAGAAAGGGTGGGAGGGAGGGAAGGAAGGAGGGAGGAGAAGAAAACATTGAAAAAAGAAGAGAGGAGGAAGAGGAGGAAGAGGAGGAAGAGGGAGACACCCTGGTGAGAACCAAGGCTCTGTTTGAGACTCCATCATCCACGTGCATAGACTCGAGATCTGGGGACTCCCTCCCACCAGGGGAACTTTCTCGCTCAGCCCCTCGCAGACACCCAGGAGGTGTGTTGTTAGAGGCTGCAGTCAGACTTGCTTTGCCCCCTGGTCTCTCCTGTCCTGCTTCCCTTTCTATCTGGTGCCGTGCTCTCTGTTGCTGGGCTGCTTGTGGTCCGGTCACACTTTGGATTCTAGTCCCAGCCCTGGGAGGAGATTCAGCCCCGAAGGGCTGAGACGTGCTGTACAGAGAAGCTCCCTTTTGGCAAGCTGGCTGCAGGTGGGGGCTGCACAGCTGTCAGTCGTGCGTCCTGTACTAAGAGATCTGCACTGTGCATTAAACCAGGTGTTGTGCATTAAACCAGGTGTCGCTAAGCAGAACAGGGAACCAGGGTGCCGGGCTAGCGTGGGGGTGCCTCTTCCCGGGCGCACACTCTCTAGGTTGGAGAGAACATGACTGGAGCCAGCCTGGGCTGCTACTCACTCAGTGACACAAGAGATAGATGACCCAGGAACCAAGCTCGTGGTGGTGTGGCAATTCTTTATTGATCAGGGAGCCCAGGCTTTTAAAGGTCGGATCCGGAAATGGCAAGTCAGAAACGAAAATGGCTTGACATGGTTTGGAAAGGGGCGGAGAAAGGCAAAAGGGACTGAGAAAAGTTAGCAACTGTTGTGAGGGTTTTAACTGGTAGGATAAATAATAATACACCGCAGGCAGGGAGGGTCTTGAGGGTAGAAAGAAGATAGATCAAAGGAATGGGATGGGTGGGGATCTTTCAGGCAAAACTATGATTATGTAGATAATAAGGGAGAAGGCCTTAGTATCAGGAGTGCAGGGTGGAGCAGTGGGAGCTGGCTTAATGTTTTAAGGAATGCCAGACTCCTGGAGGCAGAAAAATGCAGGGTGCTTTGTGAGGCAGGGAGTCTGATATGACGAGGCACACCTTTGGGGTTTCTGTGTCCCCCTTGCTCAATCTCTCGGTAGAGAGAGAGACTGACAGGATGGATGCACCCCTCAGGTCGAGCCCTGCCAGGCTCTACCACATCCTCACAATTTCCCTACACCGTGGAGCACAGCTGACTTGCAGACCTGAGGCACCAGCTGTCCCAGGTTCAATCCCCAGCCCCACCATGACCCAGAGTTGAGCAGGGCTCTGGATAAAGAGTGAGTACGTAGGACCGTGGGCCTGGTGGTGGTAAACCAGGTAGAGTGTACATGTCACAATGCACAAGGATCTTAGTTCAAGCCCCCAGTCCCTACTTGCTGGGTGGAGGGAGTAGAGAGGGTGGGGGGAGACTTCATGAGTGGTGAAGCAATGCTGCAGGTATCTCTCTTTCTCTTTAATTTTTTATATTATCTTTATTTATGTATTGGATAAAGACAGGCAGAAATAGAGAAGAGAGGGAGAGAGACAGAGAGACACCTGCAGCCCTGCCTCAGCACTTGCAAAGCTTTCCCCCTCCAGGTGGGGACCGGGGGCTTGAACCTGGGTCCTTGTGCACTGTAATGTGTGCTCAATATGTGCACCACCAGCAAGCCCTCCCCCCACCTCATTCCTTCTCAACTTTCCTCTGCCTCTGTCCAAAATAAATAAAAGATACTATGATAAAAAAAAATTTAAAGAATTGCATAAGATGGATTATTATGAATTTGTCTCCTGGAGCAAAGGCTGAGCCCATCCAGGCCGCACCCCAGCCTGGGCCACCAGCTCTGGGCACCTGAGGGATGTGAGTAGGAGAAGATGGCTGACCTGGTGGGGAAGGCAGGTGCAGTGGCCACAGGCACCCTGTTGTCCCCTGAGCAACTCCCCACCCTGTCCTGGACGGGGCGTCTTGCGGGCACCTCAAGGCTGCTTTCCCTGACAGGTGACAGGTGACAACACACTTTGCAGCACCTCCAAAACAGAGCTGCCTGACACTCGCCTGAGTGTGATGATAAGCAGGGTTTAGATAGAGTCAGAAAAAGGGAGAGAGAGGGAGAGGGGAGCGGGGAGAGAGGGAGAGAGGGAGAGGAGAGAAGAGGGGTAAGGAGGGGGAGAGGCAGGACAGAAGGAGAGGGGGGAGGCATTGAGAGAGGGGGGGGAAGAAGGGGGAGAGAGAAGGAAAAAGGGAAGAGAAAGAGAGGAGGGGAGGAGGGGGAAAGGAGAGAGGGAGAGAGGGAAATGGTGAGAGAGGAAAAGGGAGGAGAGACAGGAGAGGAGAGAGGGGAAGAGAGAAGGAAGAAGAAGCAGAGGGAGAGAGGAGGGAAAGAAGAGTGAGGGAAAGGAGAAAGAGGGAGAGAGAGAAGAGGGGTGTGAGTAAAATGAGAGAGCAAGAGAGAGTGAGAGAGGGGGAGAGAGAGGAGAAAGGGAGTGAGCGAGAGTGTGCGAGAGAGGAAAAAAGGGAGAGAGAGAGGGAGTGAGTAAGTGAGAGAACAAGAGAGAGTGAGGGGGAGATAGAGAGAGGAGAAAGGGAGTGAGCAAGAGAGAGTGTGAGAGAGGAGGAAGAGGAAGAAAGAGAGAAGAGAATGAAAGAGAGAGGAGAGGGGGAGTGAGCAAGAGAGAGGGAGATAGAGAAAAGGAGTGAGTGAGCGAGAGAAAGGAAGAGAGAGACCAAAGCCCCAACAAGTCCTTTGGTGCAGTGGTGACAGGGCAGGAAGCTGGGTCAGGCATGTGGCAAAGCAGAGCAGAGCTTATCCTGAGTCTTACTCCTCCAAAAGTCCGACCTTCCCTTCCCAGCCTTCTCTCTCACCCAGGGCCACCAGCCCCTGCAGACTGGAGGGGAGGTGAGCAGGGTTTTCGGCTCCAGCTGCTAACACCTGCCCAGCTGTCACTCCAGGCTGCCTGTGGCTGGCTCTCACTTGATCTTCCCCTCCATTAGGGGTCACGGTCCTTGTCTTCATTGTCCTGCAGGAAATCCCAGGCTCACAGAAGTGAAGCGGGTCAGTGGAGGGCTGGCTGCAGGGCTAGTCAGGTACCAGCGAGGGTGGAACCCAGACAGCTCTGCTTAAGTTCAACCATCTTAGGAAGGAAGGGAGGGAGGGAGGGAGGGAGGGAGGGAGGAAGGAAGGAAGGAAGGAAGGAAGGAAGGAAGGAAGGAAGGAAGGAAGGAAGGAAGGTTGAAAAGAAGGGGGAGGGAGGGAGGAATAAGGGGCTGAGCCATGGAGCACCTGGTTGAGCACATATCATCACACGCGAGGATGCAGGTTCAAGCCCCCTGGCCCCCTTCCTCAGGGGAGAAGCTTCATGAGTATCAGAGCAGGGCTGCAAGTGTCTCCCTTTCTCCTTCTATATTTCGTCTTCCCTCTCCATTTCTCTGTCTCGATCCAAGTCGATCAATCAATTAATAAAATTTTAAAAAGGTGGGATAAATGAGTTTCTGATACACAGTTTGCTAACTTTTTTTCCTTCTTCTCTCCTCTTTTTTCCTCCAGGGTTATCACTGGGGCTCAATGCCAATACTATGAATCCACTGCTCCTACAGATGTTATTTTTCCATGTCATTGGCTAGGACAGAGAGAAATTGAGAGAGGGTGGGAGATAGAGAGGGAGAGAGAAAGAGAGACAGGCGCCTGCTGACCTGCTTCAGGACTCATGACGCGTCCCCCCTGCAGGTGGGGAGCTGGGGGCTCGAACATGGATCCTTGCCCATTTAGCACTATATGTGCTTAACCGTCCGGCCCACAAAGTGGGCGTTTTTTGGTTGTTTGTTTGTTTTTTACACCAGAGGTGTGTGTCTATCTCTGGCTTCTGGTGGTGGAACTGGGGTTTGAACCTGAGTCTCTGGGACCTCAGAGGAAGGGCTTTGTGCAGGGCCACTACACCACGGAGCCAGTCTGCACCAACTTTCCTCTGTACCAACTATTTATTGAAACATGCTGACTGTTGACGGGGACCAGGTGTGACACAGAGGTGAATGTTCCCATTTGACAAGCCACCCACCACGCCAACCAGGACCAGGCCAGGAACCCCGCTCTTAGCCACAAGAAGCCTAAAGCTCAGGCAAAGAATTGATTCTTTTTCTTCCCAGACATGTTAAAGCTTTTATTCAGAAAGAGGAATAAGCTTGTGTACAAAATGACTAGTGGGGGGGGGGGAGGCATGGGGCCAGGTGGTGGCCTACCTGGTTAAGGGCTCACATTACAGGGCACAAGGAACCAGGTTCAAGTCCCTGGTCCCCACCTGCAGAGGGAAAGCTTCAGGAGTGGTGAAGCAGGGTTGCAGGTCTCTCTCTCTCTCACTTTCTATATCTCCCTCCCCTCTCAATTTCTCGCAGTCTCTATCCAATAATAAGTAGATAAAAATAAGAAAAAAAATTTTAAATGACTAGTGGTGCAAAGCGCAAGGACCGGCGTAAGGATCCCGGTTCGAGCCCCTGGTTCCTCACCTGCAGGGGAGTCACTTCACAGGTGGTGAAGCAGGTCTGCAGGTGTCTGTCTTTCCCTCCCCCTCTCTGTCCTCCCCTCCTCTCTCCATTTCTCTCTATCCTATCCAACAACAATGACATCAATAACAAAAACAATAATAAACAACAATGATAAAACAACAAGGGCAACAAAATGCCTCCAAAAATAGCCTCCAGGAGCAGTGGATTCATGATGCAGGCACTGAGCCCCAGCAATAACCCTGGAGGCAAAAATAAATAAAAAATGACTAGTAGGCAAAAAGGCAAAAAGGTGGTGGGCTCCTTTATCCACATTTAAGTTTCCTTCTCACAGGAAAGGCTTCACAATCCCATCCAGACTGCAGACACTACCAGTCCTTCTGGTGTCTGTTCCGATGTGCAGAAGAGGCCTGGTCTATCCAGTACGTCTCCCCCCTGCTAGGGGCCTCAGTGTGCTCTTCTGTACAATGCAGACACCAGACCAGCTGACTCTCAGCGCCTCTTTTACTCTGCTGCCATATCTTTACCCAAAGTTTGTACAAGAAGAGCAAGACGGGCTGAGAATGATGGAGGAGGGGAAGAAGGTGGACTTGGCCTTTACACGAGAGTTCACATGAAGACTGAAATGCCACCCCCATCTTAGGGATGGGCAGAGAGAGAGAGAGAGAGAGAGAGAGAGAGGGAGAGAGAGAGAGAAAAACCTAGAAAGAAAGGACAGGAAGAAAATGAGAGAATGCTAGCTCAAGTTCAATCAACAAAAATTCTGTTCTCTCTCCCGTGGTGGGTGAGAAACACGCTGCCAACACCTCCCTCCCAGGCTGTTCTACAAATTGGCTGATGGGCTTTAGTTTCCATGGGGTAGAAGGGGCTGCTGGCAGATGCCTCTGTCTCCAAATTTCACACGTTGGGCTGGGGAGAGAGCTCACCATTAGAGCACAGGGCTCAGACACCTGGGCCCCAGGTTCAGTCCCTGGCACAGCCACACGCCAGAACGCCTATTCCCCTCTCCTCTCTTCTCCTTTTCTTCCCTTCCCTTCCCCTGTCCTCCTCTTCCTCCACTCCCTGACTTCCTCTCCCTTCCTCTCCCTTTCCTTCCTCTCCCCTTCCTCCTCTTCTCACCCTTTCCCTCTCTCTCCTCCCCTCCTCTATTTTCCCCTCCCTTCCTCTTCTCTCCCCTCCTCTTCCCTCCCTCTCTCCCTCCTCCCCTCCCCTTTGGTGGTGGGTGTGGTGTGGAACTATACATTTTACCTTACAATTTTGTGACAAACTATGAATAAAAAATAAATATATATATATTTTAAAAAATCAACCTCAACATGATCCATAAAATTCTCTCCTAAGCGTCTATCCAAAGAATACAAGAATTTCTATTCCAAAGAGTCTAGAGAGAGACACCTGCAGCCCTGCTTCACCACTTGCAAAGCTTTCCTTCTGCAGGTGGGGACTGGAGACTTGAACCCAAGTCCTTGCACACTGTAGCATGTGCTCTCAACCAGGTGCACCACCACCCAGCCTCTGTCTCTCTCCCTCTCTATCTTCCCATTCCATCAATTTCTTTATGTATTAAAATTTTTATTATCTCTATTTATTTATTGGATAGATAGACAGCCAGTAATCCAGAGGAAAGGGTGGGGGATAGAAAGAAAGAGAGACAGAGAGACACCCGCGACACTGCTTTGCTGGGAAATTGTGCCGATGCGTCACATCTGCCATGTTGTCCCCTCAGGCTACTAGTTCCCGTGAGAGTTGGGACATTCTCGGAGTGCCTGTTCCGCCATGTTGTGCCCTCAGGGCATTGTCTATATCCCCGCGATATTTGGAGTGCTCTGGTTACTCCTCCCTCCTCCCATTCTCACGAGATATTATCCTATCCTGGAGTGCTGTGGTTACTCCTCCCCCTTCCCATTTTCATGAAAGCTGCTCCTATAAAAGCCCTTCTTCTTCCGCACCTTGCTCTCTTGCCGGCCCTTCACTTCAGTGTTCAGACGCAGGAAAGGTTACTGAGTGAGGCGGCCATTTTCGCTACCTCCACTTGGCCCAACCTGCTTCTCTCTCACCCAACTCTGAGGTGCCAGTGCAAATAAAGATTTGTGTTCCCTCTTCGCTCTGGACCTCCTCTCTCTCTTCCCTGGTGCAGCCCGACATCTGGCGCTCAACGTGTCCCGCACTCACGCCCAGCCTGAGGTCCAGAAAAACCACCCAGACACAGGTAAGTAGCAACCGCCTGACTCTGCAACCCTGCGTTTCCCCCCACCATGGGATTTTTTCCATTTTATGAGGAGGTGTCCCAGACATTATATCCTTCTCTCCTGGAACAGGTTTTCGATCTCAGAGACGCCTAAATTTTCGCTACACCGTGGGTTCTCATGGCTATATTTGCTACTTTCAGGATATGTACAAAGCCTCCTGCCAAAAGGTTAAGTGACCTTGAGGCTGAGATACGGGAGTTAAAGGATATTTGCTTATGACTTAAACACCCTGAGCGATCTGCAGTCAGCCCGCAAACTTCTGTCCCTGCAGACACGTGTTCGGTTCCTTCTGCGGCTTCCATAACCCCTCCGCCCGCTGATACCTCATCATTAAGCGACCTTGTGGCTGAGATACAGAAGTTAAAGGATATGTTTTCAGTGTTTAGAGACCTTAAACCGTTTGCAGTCTGCCGCGAGAGCTCCGTCCCGGTAGATACGTGCTCAGTTTCCCCTGCTGCCACTACGGCAGCTTCCACTTCTGTGACTCTTTCCCCCTGCAGGTGGAGACCGGGGACTCAAACCTGGGTCCCTGTGCATTGTAACATGTGCACTCAACCAGGTGGGCTACCACCCGTTCCTAAGAAAATATATATTGTAAAGGCCTACGCATACCTGGTCTTTATAGAAAGGAGGCCCCTATAGGAAGCATCTACCCTAAGAGGAAACACAGGTCCCTTCAACTGGAGCCAAGTGGCTGGTTGGTTTGGTCACCTGTAAATCCAGATCTGGGTCCTTCAGATGGCTATACACCCCTGGGAGCTCCCTCCCTGCCAGAGAGTGACAGGCCTGTGTGAGTCCCTGGTCTTTCTGCCAGTGCGACAGACAGACAGGGAGCAGCCAGATGGAGGCGCGGGAAGGACTCAGTTCCATTTTCAAAGCCAGAGGCCCTCCCAGTGGCCACACTCACACCTCTCCCCTGGCCCAGTGTCACTGTCACAGGTCCGGGGACCTTTGTTTCCATTTATCAAAGCTGATGGGAAGACCAGACCAGGAGAGGTAAGAGACCAGCCTGAGCTTCTCTCAGTGGCAGCTGCTCCCAGATGTTCCCTGTAGTTGGGAGAAGACACAGTCAACACCCGCGGTGGTGGTGGTGGTGGGGGTGCTCACACAGCTAGACTCAGCTAGAGGGGAGGGTCACTGAGGGCCCAGGTTCCCCCCCCCCCCGCTCAGATTCTGCCATGGCCGGTCTCCCTGGCTCCCCTCTCCTTCACTCTCGTGTGGGGTTGGAGGGCAAAGATAAAAATCAGTGGCAATCAACGGTGAAGCCTCCACGTTCTAATGAACTTGGAGTGAGTCTTCTATTTTTAACTGGCCCAATTTCTCCATCACGTCACATGACAGCCATTGTCTTGCCTGAGAGTTCTGAGAGGGAGAGGGAGCAGGAGAAAGTAGGCCAGAGCTTCTGCTGCCGGCAGACGCAGGTGTGTTCTTGCCTCTGGGTGGCATCTGCTAGGTGGCCAGGGGCTGCCGAGGGGCTGCTGGGGTCCCCTGCTACGCTCTGGGAGAAACAGACGCAGCTCCAGAAAGGACATAGGTGGCTAGCTTGGCTTCAGTTCGGGACCTTTGGATGGGGTAGACTCATTTTTCTAGTCTTTTTAAAATTCATTTTCTTTTTGATAGAGATGGAGAGAAACTGAAAGGAGTGGGGGGAGGTAGAGAGGGAGAGAGAAAGAGGGACCCTGCCGCCCTGCTCCACTGTGTGTGAAGCTGCCCCTCCCTCCAGGTGGGGACTGTGAGCTAAGTCCCAGGCAATGCGGGTGGTGTTCAGCTCGCCCCAGGCTCATCTTGGGTTGTTTGTTTGTTTGTTTGTTTGTTTGTTTGTAATAATGCACAGAATAGTTGGACTCATTCTGGGCAGGGATGCAGAGAAGTAGAGAGATTCATGACTTGATTTTGACAGTGAATTACACTCCACCTTTCTCAACCAGCGTGGCTTGGCTTGGGCCAGTCTCTGGATACACACTACCCCCTCGGTCTCTCATAAGACCTTATCGAAGGCAATAGTCCACACACTTAAAAAAATGTATATACCTGTGTCCAGAGCATCTCTATCTGCAATAGCCTAAGTGTTCAAACCACCTATATGTCTAACAGATGACTGGTTAAAAAAAGAACAGAAAAAACTGTCACGTGGATACATCATGGAATGTATCCTACTACTCAGCCGGACAAAATAAAGCATTCCCTGTAGCTTTATCTCGGAAAAACCTGAAGGAATCATGTAAAGTGAGACAAGTCAGATACTTCTGAAGGATGAAGACCAGAGGATCTCGATTAGAAGTGGAATTTAAGACGTAAAGAAAGGAAGAAACAGGACAAAATTTGAACAGATGGTGCAGTTTATCACGGCATAAGCAAGGACTCTAACGGAGAGGTGGGAGGGCAGGGTGGGCACTGAGTGCCCAGTGGTGGGGGAGGAACATGCCCCTTGGTGCTGGGTATGGTGCAGACGCTCCAGGCTGGGAGACAGGAGGCTGTACACTGTGACGGCCACCACCTTGCAAACTGGTATTTCCTATAATGACATGATTTTAGACAAGCATGCAACATGCTGAGAGACTCGGTTTCAACAAAAAATCCACAGCTGACCTTCTGTGAGATATGTTTCTCATCTGCTGCCATGAAAGCAGGCCAAAGTGACCCCTTGGTATCCATCAGTGTGGACAAAATCCACTCAACTCTGCAACACTAGTAATGCCCCAAGCCCAGCGTGTCTTACAAATTCAGCCTCTGACGATCGTTGTGAGGAAGTAGAGAGTCAGCTGAGAAACACCTGCCTCGGCACCAGCCGCTGGTTCTGCATCCACTATGTCTAATAGCTCACTGGGTAGGGTACACACTCTGTCATGAAAGAGGACCCAGGTTCAAGACCCCCACACCCTACAGGAGCAGCAGGCAAGATGGACTCGGCGGTGTGTCTTCTTCTCTCTGTGTGTCTCTCTTAAATTTAAAAGAAAAAAATGGAGGAGGCCAAGCAGTAGGGCAGCAGGTTAAGCGCACATGGCGCAAAGCGCAAGGACTGGCTTAAGGATCCCGGCTCGAGCCCCCCACCTGCAGGGGAATCGCTTCACAGGCGGTGAAGCAGGTGTGCAGGTGTCTGTGCTTCTCTCCCCCTCTCTGTCTTCCCCTCCTCTCTCCATTTCTCTCTGTCCTATCCAACAATGACAAAATCAATATCAACAACAATAACTACAACAATAAAACAACAAGGCAACAAAAAGAATAAATAAACAAATATTTTTTTAAAAAACAGAGGAAGGGGGAGTTGGGCGGTAGCGCAGGGGGTTAAGCACAGGTGGCGCGAAGCACAAGGACCAGCGTAAGGACCCCATTTCCAGTCCCCGGCTCCCCACCTGCAGAGTCGCTTCACAGGCAGTGAAGCAGGTCTGCAGATGTCTGTCTTTCTCTCCCCCTCTCTGTCTTCCCCTCCTCTCTCCACCATTTCTCTCTGTCCTATCCAACAACAACGATAGCCACAACAATAACATTAACAACAACCAAAATGGAAAAAAAAAAAAAAAAGATAGCCACCAGAAACAGTGGATTCATAGTGCAGACACCCAGCACCAACACTGGAAGCAAAAATAAATAAATAGATAAATGAATACATCTTGAGTCCAAGATCCCACCAGGAGCAAAGTAATTGTGCAGATAGGAGTAAAGCCCTAGTACCACAGTAAACATGAATAAATGAACACACAGGTGGTGACACACTGTGCTACCCACCAGAGGACACACTCACACGTGCTGCTGACTGTAGTCACTCGGGAACGAGGTGGGAGCTGGGAGGCAGCTGGCCGGCTGAGTGCCCACTTTCCCAGGAGTGAGGACCCAGGTTGGAAGCCCCAGATCCCACGGCACCAGGAGAGAAGTCAGGGATGGTGGAGCAGGGCTGTGGTGTCTCTCTCTTCTCTTCTCTCTCTCTCTCTCTCTCTCTCTCCCCCCATCTCTATCTGAAATTAAAAGGAATTTTTTTAAGTCTGCAGGGAGCAAGCCTCTGGTACCAAAAATAAACTAGAGAAAATCATGCTTATTGCTCGTTTTTCTCAGGGGGCTGCTAACTTGTTAGGAGATAAGTGTTTAAGTGATTGGATATAATTACTTCGTAAACAAGACTCCTTTCCTTTCACCTCCAGGCATCAGACACCAGAGTCATTTGGAAAACTAGTTGAAGCCAAGGACTCTCCATCAGCTGACTTTTTAGCTGCTTGCCTGAGCCATACCAGAATGCAGTGCTGATGGCAGCTGCGGAGGGGGCTAGAGGGGTCCCCAAGGACCACAGCGATCGCTCTAGTCTCTGCGTTACTCTCGAACTTGGTTTCTCCTCTCATCTGTAAATTAAGCTTAAGGGGAGGAGTGGGAATAGATGCTAGAAAGTCTGCAAGTCTGCTTCGCCAATGCCAGACCCTAGTTCCACCTCCCTCCCTCCCTCCCTCTCTCCCTCTCCCTCTCCCTCTCTCTCTCTCTCTCTTTCCCTGTCTCTTTCTCATGCAGATGAATACACACACAAAAAAAATTTTAAGTAAATATTCTTTACAAATAAAAAATGTTAAGTGTGGAAGCCAGATGATGGCTCACCTGGTAGAGTGCACATGTTGCAATGGGCAAGGACCCGGGTTCAAGCCCCCAGTTCACATCTGCGGGGGGGGGGGGAGTTTGGAGAGTGGTGAAGCAGGGCTGCAGGTGTCTCTCTGTTCTCTCTCTCTCTCTCTCTCTATCACCTCCTTCCCTCTCAATTTCTGGCTGTCTCCAATAAATAAATAAAGAGAATCAAAAGAAATTATTAGAGGAAAAAATGCTTAAGTATAGCTTTCCTACTTATTGAGAGCAAGATTTAGTGACTTGCTTCGACCAAATATTATGGGGGTACAAGGCACAAATGGAACGTTGGGGGGCTGGGGGCGGTGCAGCCAGTTAAGCGCACATAGTAATATGCACAAGGACCTGAGTTCTAGCCTCTTCTACCCGCTTGTAGTGGGTCCCTCTTACGGAGCAGTGAAGCAGCTCTGCAGGTGTCTGTCTCTTTCCCTCCCCTTTCAGTTACTTTTAATTATTTATTTATTCATTTGTTTATTTGCCTCCAGGCTTATAGCTGGCCCTCGGGGCCTGCACTATGAATCCACTGCTTCTGGAGGCCATTTTTCCCATTTTCGTTACCCTTGTTCCTATTGTTATTGCTGTCATTGTTGTGGATAGTACAGCGAGAAACGGAGAGAGGAGGGGAAGACAGAGAGGGAGGAGAGAAAGATAGACACCTGCAGACCTGCTTCACTACTTGTGGAGTGACTCCTCTGCAGGTGGGGAGCCGGGGGCTCGAACCGGGGTCCTGGCGCCGGTCCTTGTGCTTTATGCCATGTGCACTTAACCTGCTGTGTTATTGCCCGGCCCCCACTTTTAATTCTTTAAACTTTACTTATTAAATAGAGACAGTCAGAAATTGAGAGGGAGCAGGGTGAGAGAGAGAGAGACCTGCAGCCCTGCATCATCATTCATGAAACTTTCTCCCTGCAGATGGGGGATCGGGGGCTTGAACTGAGGTCCTTGCACATTGTGACATGTGCTCCCAACCGGTGCTCCAACACCCGGATCCTCATCTTTCAATTTCTATCTGTCTTATCTAATAAAATAGAAAGAAAGGCAAAAAAAAAAAAAGAAAAAGAAAAAAATGGCCACCAAGATCAGTGGATTCTTACTGCTGGCACTGAGCCCCAGCAATAACCCTGGAGGCAAAGAAAAAGAAAAAAAACAATCAAACAAACATACCACAGTTATGCAGCTTCTGCCTAGGCTGGGTCCAAACGGTGACCTCAGTTCAGCTGCCTTGTCATGGAATAGTCACCCTGGGAAGCTGCCACCACACTGCCAGGGAGCGCAAGCCGTCCACGTGGGCTGTCTCCGTGCAGAGAACCTGAGTTTACTAAGCCACACCGGATCTGAGAGCAGACAAGCCTTCAGACAGTCCCAGTACCCGACACTGAGTCTCACAGGCAAAGCCCTCAACAACCTGGAATCAGAAAGCATCCTTCCTGAAACCCCTCATATTCCTGCCCCAAAGCATCACTACACAGAGAAGATGGCTGCTTCTAGGCTCTGAATTTGAGAGTGTTTGTTACGGAGCCTTAAATACCTGTAACAAGTGTGAGGAAAGATTTGATTTAAATGCTTATTTTTTTTTTTTTTTATCACCCATCAGGGTTATTGCTAGGGCTTGGTACCTACAGTTTTTTTTTTACTTGTGTGTTTATTTATTTATTTATTTTTACCAGAGCACTGCTCAATTCTGGCTTATGGTGGTGCAGGGGATTGAACCTGGGACTTCAGAGCCTCAGGCATGAAAGTCTCTTTGCATAACCATTATGCTATCTACCCCTGCTCAAGTACCAGCAGTATGAATCAACCTCCCATTTTTTTTTATTTGATAGGATGGAGAGAGGAGAGGGAGAGAGAGAAGGAGAGAGACACAGAGATACCTGCATCCCTGCTTCACTCCTTGTGAATCACCCCCCCCCCCTGCACGTGGGGACTGGGAATTCGAACCTGGGTCCTTGTGGCAGGGGGGAGAGTAGGGGCTTGAATTAAAGTGTTAATCTTTTTTTAATTGCTTATGAGATAGAGTGACAGACAGACATTTCAGGACCTGAGACCGCAGAGATCAAACTGGAAGCTCCAAGCACTTAAGTCCTGTGGTTGCAGATCATATTAGCCCAGCGGCTGCTGCTGGGCGTGGAGAGTTTGGGGATGTCCATCTGGTCCAGGGACAACCAGCTCTCCCACCTCCCTAGAATGGCCTCCTCGTGCAGCCACCTGGGACAACAGCCTCCTTGCTGAGTCCTGCAAGGGGGACCCCACTGCTCTGGCCACAGAGGATGGACAAGAGGAGTGACCTGACCACAATACAGGAGTCAGCCCTGATTCACCAGAGGAGTCTGGGACTGAGAGAGGGACGCAGAGCATGGCTGATTCCCCTGCTGTGATTGGCACCTGTGACCGTCAGGAGCTTCTGAGCTGTCACCTCCTATGTTATGTGGACAGAGAAAGAAACAGAGGAACTGAGACAAAGGGACAGATAGAGAAAGGCAGGGAAGGAGAGAGAGACAGAGACAGAGAGAGACAGAGAACCACCAGTGTTTCTGAAGAACCTGATATCCTAAATTCCTTCCTGATATTCAAGAGAAAAACCTTTAGGCCACCTCTTTTAAAAATGGCAACCCCCACCCTGGGGGTCGGGTGGTGGCGCAGCAGGTTAAGGGCAGGTGGCGCAAAGTATGGGGACTGGCATTGGGATCCCGGTTCGAGCCCCCAGCTCCCCACCTGCAGGGGAGTCACTTCACAAGCGGTGAAGCAGGTCTGCAGGTGTCTGTCTTTCTCTCCCCCTCTCTGTCTTCCCCTCCTCTCTCCATTTTTCTCTGTCCTATCCAACAATAAACGATATCAACAACAACTAAATAACCAAAACAAGGCTACAGCAACAAGGGCAACAAAGGGGGGGGGGTTGGAAGTGGCCTCCAGGAGCAGTGGATTCACGGTGCAGACACTGAGCCCAGCAATAACCCTGGAGGCCAAAATAAATAAATAAATAAAATGCCACCACCACACCACCCCTTCCAAATATGGGCTGCTTCTCTCACAGATGGAGCTTAAGACACAAAGGGAGAAACAAAAGCAGGTAAAACACTGACCAGTTCACAGACTGAAGGACTCAATCAGGGAGGAGACAGAGGGGGGCACAGGGGGTGGGGACCCAGTGTCTTATGGTGGAGGGACAAGACAGCCTGGTAGTAGGTGAAGTAAGCCAACATCTGTCTTGGGGAGATGTGAAACCACACCTCCAAACAGCATTTTTATGCATCAGTCTCTCCTCAACAAAGGGACTGGATCGAACAAGATTAAGCTTCAAAAAAATAAGAATAAAGGAATGGGAGTCTGGGTAGTGAGGTGCCCCGCCCTGAGTGCACATGGCACCATGTGTAAAGACCTGGGTTCGAGTTCTCGTTCCCACCCAGAAGAAAGAGAAGCTTCACACGTGGTACAGCAAGGCTGCAGGTGGGGGCCTTTCTCTCTCCTTCTCAATCTCTCTCTATTTTTAATTAATTGATTAATTTATTAGAGACAGAGATTGAGAGGGGAGGGGAGACAGGGTAAGAGAGAGACAGAGAGACACCTGCAGCCCTGCTTCACCATGCATGAAGCGTTCCTCTGCAGGTGGGGACCAGGGGCTTGAACCTGAGTCTTTGCTCACTCTCAGGTAAGCTCTTAACCAAGTGTGCCACCACCTGGCACCTCATTGTCTCTATCTCTACCCAAAATAATAAAATTAAGTGTGTTTTTAATGTGTATAATAATAATAATAATAATGATGTTTCCTTTCCCTGGGCCAGAGAGATACCTAACCAAGTTGGGTACTCACAGCTCAGGTTGGAGCCTGGGCATCTGTGGGAGTCCCATAGCGCCAGAGGAAGCTCTGTGCTATGTTCTCCAACTCTGTGAATGAAAAGAAAGGGGGAAAAATAGTTGGCCAAGAAACAGTAACATCACACACACACACACACAACCCTAATTATGCAAAAAAGGAAAAAAAGAATAGAAGAAAAGAAATCTCCCTCTTTCCTCATGTAAGTGCACGTTGCTTTCTGTAACCAGAGGAGAATTCTTCACACCTCCCCAGCTCCACAGTCCTTTGAAGGCTTGGCGTCTATGACCTCCAATGGCCCTGCCCCGAACCCTGCCCGCTGGATGCCCCTGCCCTCTTTATAGAGAAAGGAAATGGAGGGGCAGAGAAAGTGGCACAGTGAATAGTCAGGAGCAGGGAGACGGCTGACCTGGTAGAGCAAATATTTTACCATGTACGAGGACCCAGGTTCGAGCCCCTGACTACACATGGTAGCACCAGGCCAAAGGGAAGCTTCTTGAGGGGGGAGCAGTGTAGTGTCATCTCTCCTTCTCTCTGCATCTCTCTCTCTCTCTCTCTCTTTCTCTCCTACCTTCTGTCAGGAGAAAAGGAAAAACATAAAAAAAAGCCCACCAGGAGGGATGGGTTGAACAGCCTCAAACCTCTAGTGAAGCCTGGGTGGCAGAAACAAGCAAACAAAAAGCAGATAACATAAATAAACAAAAGTAACTTGCAGGGGGAGACTTAGCGGAGACGAGAGCTAGAGCGGGAAGAGCAACGGGACTGAGACTGGAGTCGGGACTGCACTTGCCTCCAAGTGCCAAGCTCCGGCTGGGCAGGACTTCTCCCAGCGCTCCAGGAGTGGACAGGCGGCATCCTGCCATCACATCTGTGCTCAGGAGACAGCCGTGTGTCCACAGCTTCTGAGGAAGACTTGAGAATGGCCTGGACCCAGACCTGTCCTCCAGGAGACCAGCCCCTTGGTTGAGGAGAACGGAATAGAGTGAGCAGCCCATTGCTCCTTGGAGAAGCTCACCCACCGGCCACAGTGGGTGCTCCAGACAAGACCCCTCTGGTTTGTGGTGGGTGAGCACAGAACTTTCCAGAGCCTAGGAGGTGGTGCAGTGGATAAAGTACTGGGCTATGTGTATATATATATATATGTCAATGACACCTTTATTAGAAACACTATTTGTGTGGTGAGACATATATCTAGATTAAAGAGTACAAATTATCCTAGTGCAATATTGTGATTTATAAGTAATGTATATTAGGTCATCTGTGGATTTCTTTTATTTATTTATTTATTTATTAATATTTATTGATTCCCTTTTGTTGCCCTTGTTTTATTGTCGTAGTTGTTGTTGGATAGGACAGAGAGAAATGGAGAGAGGAGGGGAAGACAGAGAGGGGGAGAGAAAGACAGACACCTGCAGACCTGCTTCACTGCCTGTGAAGAGACTCCCCCTGCAGGTGGGGAGCCGGGGGCTCGAACTGGGAAGCTTCATGATTGGTGGGTAGTGCAGTGGCGTCTCTCCTTCTATCTGTATCTCTCTTTCTCCTTCTCCGCCTCCCTCCTTCTGTCAGGAGAAAAGAAATAAATAAATAAATAAAAGAGTCTTCTTAGACTCTTAGGGAACAAAAAAATCTGAGGTCTTTCAAACCTCTGGTGTCATGTTTCTCCTTGAGAGAGTTTGCTGAAGAAAGTGCCTGTAACTTGTACACCCTCTGCCAGAATCTCTGAACCTTCTGCTCCTCAACAAGGTGGAACGAACATGGGTAGAGAACCATCTGGACTTAATGGGGAGGGGCCCAAACAGTCCACATGGTTGCTGACACACATTACTATGTGCAAGGTTGGGGTTCGAGCCCCTGACCCCCACCTGCAGGGAGGAAGCTTCACAAGTATTGAAGCAGGGCTGCAGGTGTCTCTGTCTCTCTCCCTTTCTATCTCCCCCTCCCTTCTCAATTTTTCTCTCTCCTACCCAATAAAAATAGGAAGAAATATGGTGTATTGCACCAAAGTAAAAGACTCTGTGGTGGGGAGAGGAAGTGTCTATGTCTTGGAACACAATGGCAAAGGAGGACCTCAGGGCGGAAGAGTAGATAGATTGTAACATGGAAAACTGAGAAATGTTACACAAGTACAAACTATTGTACTTTACTGTCAGCTGTTAACCACTAACCCCCTTAATAAAGAAAAATGTGGGAAAACGTTATTAAAATGGATATTGTATCATATGAGTTCCAAAAAGTAGAAAGGAAAAAAAGTGTCGACCAGCAGCAATGGTTCCCTAGTGCCAGCACCAAGGCCCGGTGATAACCCTGGAAACAATTAAACAAATAAGCAAATAAATCAATAAAAGGTCTGGACTCTGAGCTCAAAATTGCAGGCACCTGCTGAGCCCTGCATTCCTTGTTCTTGAGCTCTGGTTTCTCCCCATCCTCCGTCTTCACCTGAGAGATTACAGAGCTGAGCTTAGAGTCCGAGTGGACAGAGTCCTTCCCGCACTGCCCTGGACTGAGAAGACTCTTGTGAAAACCCCCAAGTCCAGTGTCCTCTCTGGACAGCCCAGCCACTCCATGTCTTGCTCCCAGGATGAGCTGCAAGCCTCCGTGCTGACTCCGCCGTCTTTTCTAGAATCTGGGGTAGAGAGACATCATTGCTCCAGACCCTCTGCCACCTCTCAGCACCCACTTCTCCCTCCACCCCGCTGTGTGTGGTCTTGCTCTGCAACCCCACGGCGAGATTCCTGGATTCAGAGGACCCTGTTTCCCTGGGGGAGACTAGCTGCACTGGAACCTGCTTTGTTTTTTTTATTGGAGAGAGATAGCCAGAGATCAAGAGGGAAAGGGGCAGATAAAGAGGAAGAGAGACAGAGAGACACCTGCAGCTTGGCTCCACCACTCAAGCTTTTCCCTTGCAGAGGGGGAGCGGGGGCTCGAACCTGGACCCTAGTGCACTGTAACATGTGCAATCAACCAGACACATGGCCACCTGACACCCCCCCCCCCTGCCCCGAAGCTGCTTCTCATGGTAGGAAGTTGACTCAGAGGCGTCTGTCAACTCAGCCTTCAGAGAAGATGCTGGGACTCCAACCCCTTGGCCACGGACTCTAGGCTCCCCTCCTCCACAGGGGGCTTCAGGCCCCCATGCTCCCACCCCCCACCCCCACTCAGGCTCTCCAGCTGCCCGAGCAGAAGCCACGGGGAAAGGGCCAATTATTCCCTGGTGACTGAGTGACTGCATTGGCCAGACTCCGGCTTCATTCCCAGAAAGCATTCAGGCCCCAAGGTGGGGGTTGCGGTGGAGGGAGGGCTGTCTAACTGGGTGAGAGTCACAGCCGCCTCTCAGCAGAGTCTGACCCAGTTTAATGAAATCAGGTCATCTGTGAGCTCTTCATTACCCTCAGACTAAACAGGGCCCAACAGAGCAGCAGTGTCCCCGGCCCCTCTCTGCGTCCCTCTCTGCCGGTGACATTTGGAGGCTGGGGCTTAATGCATGTTGACTTAGCAGCCTGGCTCCTCCAAAGGCAGTGAACAGGCCCGGTGACAGCAGGGAACTAAGCAAGAGACTGAACCACACACACACACACACACACACACACACACACACACACACACACCACGCCAGGTCCCCAGCCGCATTCTCCAGAGAGACCAGCAGACAAAAGCACCCAGAGCGCCCATGTCCATTACCCCTTGATGGATGGGTGGGGTTCCCCCCTCCCTACCCTTTTTTTTCTTGCTTCCAGGGTTATCGCTGAGGCTCAGTGCCTGCACTATAAATGTACTGTTCCTGGAAGCCATTTTTTGCCATTCTATTGCCCTTATTGCTATTGTTGCCATTGATGTTGTTAGAGAAGACAGAGAGAAATAGAGAGAGGAGGAGAAGACAGAGAGGGGGGGAGAGAAAGACACCTGCAGACCTGCTTCACTGCCTGTGAAGCGACTCCTCTGCAGGTGGGGAGCCAGGGGTTGGCACCGAGATCCTTACGCCGGTCCTTGAGTTTCACGCTGTGTGCATTTAACCCACTGCACTACCACCTGGCCCCCGGGGTCCCCCTATTATCCCTCCTCCTCCTCAGATTCAGTACCTGATCTCCTCAGATCTGGGGCGCTGGGGGCAGGGGCGGGGCTGTAGGGAAATGGAGTGAGTTGTCACTTTAGGACAGGATGGAGGCATTCAGGGCCAAATGGATCCCCGGTAACAAGTGGAGAGGGAGGACCAGTCACCTCTCCGGAGGCTGTGTGGGGGTGGGTGGGGTGCTGGTGATGGCTTTATCATACCTGATGCCCAGTCTTTATTTTTCCTAAAAGAACAGTCTAGCAGGGAGGAAATGAATCTTTTTGTTTTCTCCCTGCCAGTGGATGTTAGTTAGTTAGTTAGTTAGTTGAATGACTATGTACAGGAATCCGCAGTCTGTGAGGCCCATGTCACACTCTGCAGATCTGCCAGCCGTGAACTTGGACACAGGTGGGGTGTCCTGTCCCTTGCAGACGCAGCAGGTGTGGTGTGTGTCCTACAGAGGTGGACCAAGGCCGACTGTCTGGGCTGCAGTACTGAGGGCGGGAGCCAGTGATGGTGGTGGTTGGAGCAGATTCCTACAGCCCCTGCTTCCTCTCACAAGCCCCTGGTCTGCAGGACGTCTAGGCCTCACCACGTCCTGAGTGTGGTCTGGGTCTTCGTTTCTCTCTGTGCTTAATATTTATTTATTTACTTTTAAAACTGATAAGATTGGGAGTCGGGCTGTAGCACAACAGGTTAAGCGCAGGTGGCGCTAAGGACCGGCGTCAGGATCCCAGTTCAGGCCCCCGGCTCCCCACCTGCAGGCAGGTCCCTTCACAGGTGGTGAAGCAGGTCTGCAGGTGTCTATCTTTCTCTCCCCCTCTCTGTCTTCCCCTCCTCTCTCCATTTCTCTCTGTCCTATCCAACAACAACGACATCAATAATAACTACAACAATAAAACAACAAGGGCAACAAAAGGGAATAAATAAATAAAATAAAATATAAAAAAAAATTTAAAAAAACTGATAAGACAAATGGAGAGCGGAGAGGGAGAGAGACAGAGAGGCATCTGTGGCCTTGCTCTACCACTATAAAGCGTCTTCCCATCAGGATTGTTTCAAAAGTATTTTTATTTGGCTGTGAGACAACACAGTGGTTATGAAAAAAGACTTTCATGCCCAAGGCTCTGAGGTCCTAGGTTCAGTCTCCAGCCCCATAATAAGCCAGAGTTGACCAGTGACCTGGCCCATATCTCTCTCTCTCTCTCTCTCTTTCTTTCTCTCTCTTTCTCTCTCTCCCTCTCTATCTATCTACCTATCTATCTACCTATCTATCTATCTTTGTGTGTATCTCTTATTAAAATAAAAAAATGTATTTTTATTTATTTACTGGATAGAGACAGAGACAAATAAAGAGGGGCAGGGAAGATAGAGAGGGAGACAGAGAGACACCTGCAGCCCAGCTTCATCACTCATGAAACTTTCCTTGTGCAGTTGGGGATGGGGACACGAACCCAAGTCCTTGTACACAGTAGTGTAGGTGCTCAACCAGGTGCACAACTGCCTGGCCCTAGGATTTTTTTTTTTAAGGAAGGTCATTCTGACAGAACAATCCCAAAACCCCTCTCAGCCTCCCAGGCCAGCAGGCTCCTTGTCCGAGCAGGTGTGCCCATGGTCCAGCTCTGGCCTTGACCCCCCGGAACCCAGACTCTGACTTCTGTCAGCCGTTGACCACCATTTGGTCTGGTGCCATTTTCTCCTTTAATGGTGAACTGACATGGCTCCACAGAGTAGAGCAGAAAACCAGCTTCCACCCCACAATCTTCCTGGCCTGGAGGCAAGTCCTGGGTCTGTCTGCTAACCAGAGCCCAGAGCCTGACTCTCTGCAGGGAAAGGCAGCATCCTGCCAGCAAAATGACAGCTGACTTTCTGCATTGACCTACCCTACCTGGATGTCCTTGCCTTGCCTTGCCTTTTTTTTTTCCCTGTCATTCCTCCAGTTTCACCACACCTGGCTGACTTTTTAAAAAAATTTTATTAATGATTTAATAATGACTAACAAGATTGTAAGATAACAGGGGTATAATTCCACACAATTCCCACCACCAGAGTTCCCTGTCCCCATCCCCTCCATTGGAAGCTTTCTTATTCCTTATCCTTCTGGGAACATGGACCCAGGATCTTTATGGGGAGCAGAAGGTGGGAGTTCCGGCTTCTGTCATTGCTTCTCCGCTGGACATGGGAGTTGGCAGGTGGATCCAAACCCCCAACCTGTTTCTGTCTTTCCCTAGTAGGGCAGGGCTCTGGGAGGTGAGGTTCCAGGACACATTGGTGAGGTTGTCTGCCCAGGGGTGTCAGGTTGGTGTCATGGTAGTATCTGCAACTTGGTGGCTGAAAGGCAGTGAGATATAAAGTGGAAAATTTTGTTTAGTAATCAGGAATCCAAAGTCAAGAATAGATCAGATGAGATTACAGGTCTTCAGGAGGGAAGATGCTAGGAATTCTAAAGTCAAGGGGACCAATGACTTAAGTCATTTTTGCCTGAACCCTGACAACTAACATGCAGGTGGACTTGAAGTGTTGTCTGGGAAGATGGTGTCAGAGTTGAGAATAGGGCTAGAAAGCTGGATCAGGGCAGAGAGTAGCTCCAAAACATGAGGAAAGTATATAGATACCATTAACTGTTCACGCCATCCATCTGACCCAAGGCCCTCGACCTGGACTGTCTAAAGAAAGCATCAACAGGGTTGAGTTTTCTGAGTTACTGGTGTTGGCTAGTAGCTATGGAGTGGCCAAGTCTGCTGGGAGGCATTGGTTCGGCAAGGTGGTTGTAGGGATCGGCATGTGTTTAAGTGCTTAGAATTCCAGGATGGTAATTACCTCCGTGTGCCTCCTGAATGACAGGCACTCCAGAGAGCTCCACAGCACATCAGATTGAGAAAAAGTGTGTCCTTGAAAGACGAGCTCTAGTCCAAGGAGCAGCCAGGCATGCTACTCAAAGGGCACTTTGGGCAGGAGAGGCTCTTGGCCCAGGGGTTGTGAGCATCTAGCCTTGGAATTTGGTTTTGACAATGAAAACCTACAAGGAAACCACATACACAAAGGCTACCCGGGTGCAGCTATTCAAGTAGCAGTCGCGTGAGGATGAAGAGCCCACTTCCCTGTCCTGACTGCAGGACTCTCCCAGTCCATCAAGACCCATAAGTCCAGGGCTGGTGGGACACGCAGAGTCTCATGCTCAAAGCCGTGGGTTGAAGCTCCCAGTTCCCACCTGCAAGGGGAAAGCTTCAGGAGTGGCGAAGCTGTGCTGCAGGTGTCTCTCTTCCTCTCTTTTTTTTTTTAACTCTCTCTTCCCTCCTCATTTCTGTGTCTATAAGAAGAAAGAAAAGAAGGAAGGAAGAAAAGGAGGTAGGGAGGAAGAAAAAAGAAAATGGAAGGAAAACAGTAAGTTAGGAAGGAAAGAAAGAAAGAAAGAAAGAAAGAAAGAAAGAAAGAAAGAAAGAAAGAAAAGGTGCCTAGGAGGGTCCAGGCAGTAGCATACCTGGTCACGCACACACATTACAGTGTACAAGGACCCAGGTTCAAGCCCCTGGTCCCCACCTAAAGGGGGAAAGCTTCATGAGTGGTGAAGCAGGGCTGCAGGTGTCTCTCTGTATTTCTCCCTCTCTGTCTACCTCTACTCTCTCAATTTCTCTCTGTGTCTATCCAATAATAAATAAATAAAAATTTAAAAGACAATGATGCCCAGGAGTATGGGTTCTTAGTGTAGGCACTGAACCTCAGTGATAATCGTGTTGGCAATTGAAAAAAAAAAAAAGGTTTAATCCTAAAATAAAGACACATATGTCGTGGTCTGGGAAGAGGCACAATGGATAAAGCATTGGACTCTCAAGCATGAGGTCTTGAGTTCAATCCCCAGCAGCCACCCCATCAGCTGGAGCCCTAGTCGGGGAGTCCTGAGATTCCCTAACAGACATGATGGGCCTAGAACTCTAGTAAATCCCTCTCTCCATTATTGCCAGTCATTTCTATCAGAAACAACACAATAGACACCTTTGTGGGCCCCCATAGGACCTTGCCTTCAACTTGGATCAACAACGGTAGAGAATGTTCCATCCTCTGAAAGGAGGCTGGACAACATACTCTATGCTACACCTGAGGAAGACGGGTCCTGATATTGGGGAAGCTTGGAATGTTCCTACTTAAGATCACAGAACGTGAGCTCAGATCTACAGGGATGCAGAGGTCACATAGGCTCCTAAGCTGAATCTGGGCCCCAGATCACATCAGAGGGGTTTACAGTCAACAATGTTTATACCCCTTCCCCATATTAGGGAGCTACTCTCTTCCCTGATGCAGCTTTCTGGTCCTTTTTTCAGCCATGACATCATCTCCCCAGACAATAACTTGGACCCACTGGCATATCAGATTTCAAGCTCAGGGGCTAAAAGAAAAAGGAAAAAAAAAAAAAACTAGTATAGCCACAGACCCTTTGGTATTTAACTAAAACATGCCTACTAGCTATCTACAAAATGGAGGACACCCCCCCACACACACACCCCAACTGTTCATCTGCACTATTTCAGCCCTTAGGTCCAGGATTGGCCAACAATATGTTTGGCTTTGTATGTTGACTCTCTTTTCAGCCACCAGGTTCCAGATGCCAGCATGATGCCAACCAGACTTCCCTGGACAGACAACCCCACCAATGTGTCCTGGAGCTCTGCTTCCCCAGAGCCCTGCCCCACTAGGGAAAGAGAGAGACAGGCTGGGAGTATGGATCCACCTCTCAACTCCCATGTTCAGCGGGGAAGCAGTTACAGAAGCCAGACCTTCCACCTTCTGCATCCTACAATGACCCTGGGTCCAAGCTCCCAGAGGGATAGAGAATGGGAAAGCTATCAGGGGAGGGGGTGGGATATGGAGTTCTGGTGGTGGGAATTGTGTGGAGTTGGAGCCCTCTTATCCTATGGTTTAGTCAATGTTTCCCTTTTATAAATAAAAAATTAAAATTCTATCCAAAAGACTGGGTATAAGATAGCATCATCAGATTTCTAAATAGAAGGACAGATTATTTTTTAAATTAACACATTTAAAATTCTGAAAGCAGTTTTCTTTCCTTCTTTCTTTCTCCCTTCCTTCCTTCCTTCCTTATCATAATGATGCCAGAAAAAAATCTAGGGCCTCATGCATGCAAGGCTTGAAATTTTTTTTCCTCCAGGGTTGTCACTGTGGCTTGGTGTCAGCACTAGGAATCCACTGCTCCTGGAAGCCATTTTTGCCATTTTGTTGTCCTTGTTGGTGGTGGTGGTGGCACTGGTGTTGTTGTTGTATAGAACAGAGAGAAATTGAGAGAGGAGGGGAAGACAGAGAGGGGGAAAGAAAGACAGACACCTGCAGACCTGCTTCACTTTTTGTGATGAAACCCTCAAGAGCTCAAACCCAGATCCTTACGCCAGGTCCTTATGCTTCGCTCCATGTGTGCTTAACCCACTGCTCTACCGACCGGCCCCCAAAGTTTGAATTCTAAACCCTGAGTCATCTCTTCAACCCAACCTCTGTCCTCCTCCTCCTCCTCCTTCTTCTTTTTAATGAGAGAAAGAGGGGGGGGGGCACGGCACCACCCCCAAGGAATTCCACTTGACTGTGGTTATTCCTCTCCTGTGCTCTCTTAGGTCCAGTGCAGTCTTCCATGCGGAAGCTGTCGCAGAGACACACCCCCAGCCTGGAAGTGACCTTCTGTACAGATCTCTAGACCCAGTCATCAGGCCGAGTCTTATGAAGATAGAATGTAGAACGTCTTGCCTATTCAGGAACTCATAACTTCCACACACTGTGCACCACTTCTTAGGAAGCTAGCTTGGACCACGCTCCAGCAAATCAAGGAACTATCTACAGAGGAGACAGTTCAGCTGGTGGACAACCGGGTCTGAGTGCTGGAGGAGTGCTCCGGTCCTCTCTCTCTTTCCTTCTCTCTTCCCCATCTGATTCTCTCTCATATGTAATAAATAAAATAAATCTTCTTTAAGGATTAGAATAATCCTGTTTTCAAATCTGTTCTCTTTATTTTGAATAGCAACAGAGAGAAATTGAGAGATAATGGAAAGGGGGAAAGAAAGGAGGAAAGAGAGAGAAAGAGAGACCTACAGTCCTGCTTTGCCATTCATGAAGCTTCCCCCCTGTGTGTGGAGACTGGGATCTTAAGCACGCAGCACAGTGCACTCTGCCAGGGTTACCGTTACTAAGCACCTAAATCTTTTTAAACATGGAATTAATCAATATATATAGGAGACAGAAATATGATCAACAAATACAAGGAAGGAAGGTAGAAAGAAAGAAAGAGAGGAAGAAAGAAAGAGAGGAAGGAAGGAGGGAAGGAAGGAAGGAAGGAAGGGGAAGGAAGGAAGGTGGGCAGGGAGGGAGGGAGGGAGGAAGGAAGGAGAGAAAGAAGCGAGGGAGGGAGGAAAGTAGAAAGAACAAAAGAAAGAAAGAAAGAAAGAAAGAAAGAAAGAAAGAAAGAAAGAAAGAGGAAGGGAGGGAAGGAAGGAAGGAAGGAAAGAAGGTAGGAAGGGAGGGAGGAAGGGAAGGAGGAAGGTAGAAAGAAAGAAAGAAAGAAAGAAAGAAAGAAAGAAAGAGAGAGAGAGAGAAAGAAAGAGAAAGAAAGAAAGATTAAGTTGTAACAAGGAGTCAAAAGCCCAGAGGCAGCCCTGGTGAGTCTCCTGTCCCCCACAGGCTGGGCTGGACTGAGGTCGGCGGAGGGTCACTTCCTGAAGCATGTCCACTGTGAGCTGGTCGTGGCTCAGTTCCGGGTCATCTTTACTCCAGATGGGACTTGGTGCCCATCCCTAGCTGAGATCTGGACAGCGATCACGGCAGAGGATGAAAGAGACCTCAGCAAACCGCTCCACAGTTTCTGCTCAGGAGTGATGCACAGAATGTCGCTGACAGACACATCTCACCAAGCAAAGCGGACTCCGTGTCACATCACCGAGAACAACCATCCCCAGCGGAGAAGGGACAGTGAACAGTGTTTTATATGAAACCCGCCGTATCCCAGGACGACGGCTGCATGGCAGGTCTGAAGGGCAGCCCAGGGCCACGGAGTCAGAGCCATGGTTCTGCCAAAGTCTCTCCTGCCTGAGGCGCTGAGTCCTAGGCTCAGTCCCCATCACCACCATCAGCCAAAGCTGAGCAGTGTCTCTGTATCTTAGTCTCTTTCTTATTAAGAAAAAGGTAGATACTTTCCCTTTAAAGAAAGAACTGTTCTACAATTATACGGTGTTATAATCTTAACCCACTTATTAAAAAAAAAAGTCCATATTGGAGCAGAAGATACAGTCCAAGAGAAAGTGGTGTTGAAGATGGGATAGGCAGTTTGTCTTATATAAGCCCTTGCAAAAACAAAACATCAATGAAGGGTCTGGTGGTGGCACACCTCATTAAGCGCACATATTACAGAGCACAAGGACCCAAGGGCTGCAGGTGTCTCTCTGCTTCTCTTCCTCTCTCTTTCCCCGTCCCCTCTCAATTTCCCTCTGTCTCTATCCAATAATAAATAAATTAATATGTGTTTAAATAAAAAAAATTAATTAAGGGAATCGGGCGGTAGCATAGTGGGTTAAGTGCACATGGCACAAAGCTCAAGGACTGTTGTAAGGATCCTGGTTCGAGCCCCCGGCTCCCCACCTGCAGGGGTGTCGCTTCACAGGCGGTGAAGCAGGTCTGCAGGTGTCTGTCTTTCTCTCCCCCTCTGACTTCCCTTCCTCTCTCCATTTCTCTCTGTCCTGTCTAACAACGGCGATATCAATAACAACAATAATAACTACATCAACAATAAAAAAAACAAGGACAACAAAAGCGAAGCCAAATAAATAAATATAAAAAATTTTAAAATTAGTAAACACAACTAGTAAGGTTTACCTATTAGAATAAAAATCTAAAGGACTGGATACACTATTTCATGCAAAGACTCATTGTTTCCAGGAAAAAAAAAAGCTTTTACATGACAAAGAAGGGATTCTTAATACTTTCTTAATACTTCTTCCTTCTAAACAATATTTTCACAGTGAAAGTATAAACAGTAACTATGGCCTTAACTTCCAGTTGTAAAGGCATCACACCGGGAAGGCAGAGGAAGTTAAGGGCTTGTGGAGAAGAGGGCGAGGTCCTCCTGGTGGCTATCAGCCTAGAGGCTACAGAAATTCTTCGCTGGTTTTCATCCCGTAATCTCTCCTCCCTCAAGATTCAGAAATGCACCATAATCAGCCAGAGCTGCACTGACTTCCACTTTGCACTGAGGCGGAGCCCATCACAAATTGAAAAAGTAGCATCATGCCCAGGTGAAGATGGACGTAGACCCTAATGCAAAACGCAGCTTCAAGTGCTAATGCTGTCCCAGTGTAAGAAGTCCAGTCAGGGGGCCGGGTGGTGGTGCACCTGGTTGACCGCACATGTTACAGTGCCCAAGGACCCTGGTTCGAGCCCCCGTCCCCACCTACAAGGGGAAAGCTTCACGAGTGGTGAAGCAGGACTGCAGGTGTCTCTCTGTCTCTCTCTCTCCCCTCTCCATTTCTGATGATCTCTGTCCAATAAATAAATAAAGATAATTAAAAAAAAAGAAGAAGTCCAGTCAGGAGGCAAGAATGGGCCTTCTTTGTTTTCATTCGCACAAAAAGGCTGACAAGATAAAATATAGAACAAGACCTCTAATAGACCTCCACCATCACCGGCCATCTCCATCAGGAATGTCATCACAAGCCCTCCTGGGGCCTCCCCAGGACCTGCCCTCACTGCACAGCAGCCATGGTGGGGACTCCTCACTCTCTGAAGGGAGGCTGCTCAGCCTGCTCTGCCCCTCAAGGAAGACTGAAGTCCTGACATGAGAGCAGCCTAGAATGTTCCCAGCTGTGACCCTGGACTGTGAGCTCAGACTGACGGGGCCTCAGAGGTCACACAGGCTCCTGTTCTTCTTCTAGCGTTTGCCCTTCTTCCGTAGCCAGTCAACAGTATCAGGTTGAGCCTGATGTCAAGTTTCGAGACCTCCTTTGAATCTGGAGAGGTGGCAGGCGTTGACTATGTGGGTCATAGTCTGTCTGGAGCCGCAGGGGCAGTTCGGGTCGTCTCTGGATCCCCAGCGATGGAACATAGCGGCACACCGGCCATGGCCTGTTCCATAGCGATTGAGGAGGGCCCAATCATAACGTTCCAGGTCAAAGCCGGGTTGACGCTTGCAGGGGTCTGTGATGAGGTGTTTGTTCTTTACCTCAGCTGACTGCCAACTCTGTTTCCAAGAGACTGGAACAGAGAAGTTCAGTGTAGGCGTAGGGGACCAGATTGGGTGACGAGACGTCAAGCATTGGACAGGGTGGGCGAAGATATCCGCGTATATTGGCAGGTCCGGTCGAGCGTAGACGTGGGAAATGAACTCAGATGATGCCGCATCCCGACAAATATCTGGCGGGGCGATGTTGCTAAGAACTGGCAGCCATGGAACCGGCGTGGAACGGATGGTTCCAGAAATTATCCTCATGGAGGAATATAATTTGGAATCGACCAAGTGGACATGGGGGCTACGGAACCATCCTGGGGCACAGTATTCTGCAGTGGAATAGCATAATGCCAGAGATGATGATCGTAGTGTGGAAGCGCTCGCGCCCCATGAGGAGCTGGCCAGTCTTGCAATGATGTTATTCCTCGCGCCCACCTTTGCTGCAGTTTTTATGAGATGTTCATGAAATGACAGAGTGCGATCGAGAGTAACGCCAAGATAGACTGGCTGGGCTTCGTGCCGGATTCTCGTATCGCCAAACTGCACATTAAGCTCATGCGAGGCCGAGGCATGGTGTAGATGGAAAACAGATGATACCGTTTTTGCAGAGCTAGGGATTAGTCGCCATTTTTTTTAGGCTCCTGTGCTGAATATGGATACACCTGGGCCCTGGGTCGGGTGGATGGGTTTTAGAGTTAATGGCATTTGTACACTTTCCTCATGTTTGGGAGCTGCTCTCCATCCTGATCCAGCTTTCCAGTCCTATTCTCAACACTGGCACCATCTTCTTCCCAGACGATACTTTTGGTCCACCTGCATGTTAGCTATCAGGCTCAGGCAAAAATTATTAAAGTCATGGGCCACCTGAAACATATCTCAAAGAGACTTCCTAGCTTCTTCCCATATAAAGATCCTTAGTTTTATCTGCTCTATTCCTACCTTTGGGTCCCTGTCTATTAAACAATTTGTCCTGCTTTATATCTTGCCAGCTTTAAGCCACCAAGTTGCAGATGCTACCATGATGCCATCCTGACTTCGGTCGGCAGACGCCCTCACCCATGTGTCCTGGAGCCTCCCCTGACAGCTTTCCCATTCTCTATCCCTCTGGGAGCATGGACCCGGGATCACCAATAATTTTTAAAGACATCAGAATACAGATTCTAAATGAATTATTAACAGAAACTTGTATGCCTATGATGATTTTTGAAGGCGTTCAGACATCATACGCTGAAGCCGACACTGTTACTGTCCTGAGTAACAGGACAGTACTGACACTGTTACTGTTCTGATGTCTCTCTGTGAGACATCAGAAGGTACTTGGAAAACTTTTGAAAAGCTGTGGCCCCAGGGTCACAGCTCGGAGCATCCTTTCTCATTCTTTCCCAACTTGTTAGTCTCGTAAGAACTGACTTCATGTTGACTGCTCTGAAAATCCCAAAGGGTCTCTCTAGTAAATGCCAAGTCCCTTTGGAGCTCAACAGTGATTCAGGGAGGCCCGTGGCTCTGGCCCTCAGCAGACTGGGGAAGGACTGAGGGTTTGCTGACTAAAAGAGGGGGCACCCTCACCTTTCCAGAGGCAGAAAAGATAGAATTAGTGGGAATCGCTCTGAGGAATTCAAACACTGACTTTCTGACACCTGGACATCACCATGTGCAAAGTATAACCAAGTTCTCCACACCAGAAATTTCTCTGGGGATAATTTGGCTCTGCTCAAAAGGCTGTGTTTACACAGGAAAACACACACACACACACACACACACACATATAAAAGAGAGCTAACAAGTTCATTGTATGGTGTGTCCCTGTGATAATGTCTCATACAAATATCAAAAAATTACATGTGTAGAAAAAATGCCTAGGGCCTGGGCCAGACAGTGGTGCACCTGGTTAAGCATACACACGCGTTACACTGTCCGTGGACCCCAGTTCAAGACCCTGGTCTCCATGTGCTGGGGGGGGAGCTTCACAAGCAGTGAAGCAAGGCTGCCGATGTCTTTCTGCTTCTTTCTTTCTCTCTGTCTCCACCCTTCTCAATTTCTTTCTGTCTCTATCTAATAATAAATAATATATGTACATATATATATATATATAAAGAAAAATGCCAGGTGTAATACTAATATACAACATTTACAATCTGTTATGTTTAAAAAGTAGAAACTGACAAAGAACCTATAAAAACAACGTGTCCAAGGCTGGGGAGACAACATAAAGGTTATGCAAAAAGCCTTTCAAACGTGAGGCTCTTAGGTCCAAGGTTCAATCCCCAGCACCACCATAAGCCAGAACTGAGCAGTGTTCTGGTAAAAAAATATATATATAAAAAAACAATGTGCCCTGAAGTTTGAAATGAGAACATTAGTAACCGTAACCGGCTTATTGATGATAGTAGGTTTAATGGAAAAAAATCAGATGATTTTTTTTTTTTTTTGGTCTCCAGGTACTCAGTGACAGCACTACACATCCACTACTCCTGGCAACCATCTTTTCTATTTTATAGGATACAGCAGAAAGAAATTGAGAAAGGAGTGAGAAATAGAGGGGGGAGAGACTGAGAGACACCTGCAGACCTGCTTCACCACCTGTGAAGTGACCCCCCCTGCAGGTGGGGAGCCGGGGGGGTCCTTGTGCTTCTTACTATGTGCGCTTAACCCAGTGCACTACCACCCAGCCTAGAAAAATCATGTAACCCTTAAACAACAAAAGTAAAAGTGATCATGAAAACACTATAGGCAAAAAAGCAGGGGAAAATGACATAATTTAGTCTTGTGGCAACAACCAACCAACAGCACAATACTGAATAAATGTCTTTGTTCCTTTGACCTCAGCTCCTCTGCATGTGAAGTGAAGTGGTTGACAGCACAGTGGCTAAAGCATGGGACTTTCAAGCATGAGGTCCCAAGTTCAATCCCCAGAGTCACATACTCTAGAGAAATGTCCTGGTGTTCTCTCCTCCCATCCCCTCCTACCATAAATCTTTTTTTTTCATTTTTTTAAATATTTATTTTATTTATTCCCTTTTGTTGCCCTTGTTGTTTTATTGTTGTAGTTATTATTGTTGTTGTCGTTGTTGAATAGGACAGAGAGCAATGGAGAGAGGAGGGGAAGAAAGAGAGGGGGAGAGAAAGACAGACACCTGCAGACATGCTTCACCACCTGTGAAGCAACTCCCCTGCAGGTGGGGAGCCGGGGTTCGAACCAGGATCCTTATGCCGGTCCTTGTGCTTTGCGCCACCTGCGCTTAACCGGCTGCACTACAGCCCGACTCCCCTCCTACCATAAATCTTAAACCAAAAAGAACTGAAGTGATTGATGAGAAAAACGACTTACTGACTTGGAGAGCAGAGGTGGTTTGGGGGCTGGGATTAAAGCAGGTGGGGTTCCCCACCCTTCATACTCGCTTGACGCAAAGCTGCTAACCTTTGACTGAGTGAATGTTACACAGTCCCTAAAACCAGTGCCATTCTAGCCCAAATCAGAACCAGCTCTTTGTTTACTGTGCCATGGAGTTCTCCTTCAGCTATTACTTGAGCAGAGATCTTGCAATAATTTGGGAAATATACATATTTTTATATTTATTTATTTTCCCTTTTGTTGCCCTTATTTTTATTGTTGTTGTGGCTATTATTGTTGTTATTGATATCGTTGTCATTGTTAGATAGGACAGAGAGCAATGGAGAGAGGAGGGGAAGACAGAGAGGGGGAGAGAAAGACAGACACCTGCAGACCTGCTTCACCGCCTGTGAAGCGACTCCCCTGCAGGTGGGGAGCTGAGGGCTGGAACTGGGATCCTTAAGCTGGTCCTTGTGCTTTGTGCCACGTGCTCTTAACCCACTGTGCTACTGCCGACTCCCAATACACATATTTTTTTACCCTCTTGGTATCTAAACATTTCTTTTGTTGTGATTTGTTTGTGTTTTAGATAGAAGTAGAGAAGGGAGAGAGAGCGAGTGAAAAGAAACCCAAGGACAAAGGCTTGCCTTTTAAAATCCTCTGTATTTATTGGATAGAGACAGCCAGAGATCGAGAGGGAAGGGGGAGACACAGAGTGAAAGGAGCTGGGTGGTGGTGCACCTGATTGAGCACACATGTTACAAGGGCCAACTTAAGGATCCAGGTTCGAGACCTGGTCTTCGAGAAGCAGGTCTGCAGGAGTCTATCTTTCTCTCCCTCTCTGTCTTCCCCTCCTCTCTCCATTTCTCTCTGTCCTATCCAACAATGACAACAACAATAATAACTACAACAGTAAAACAACAAGGGCAACAAAAGGGAATCAATCAATATATATTAAGAAAAATAAATTTAAAAAAGAAAGAAAGAAATCTCTTTCCCTTCCCCTTTCTCTTTTACTTCTCCAAGGGTATCATTGGGGCTTAATGCCAGTACTACAAGCCCACTGCTCCTCCAGGCTATTTTTTCTTGTTTTATTGGATAAGACAGAGAGAAATTGAGAAAGGGATAGAGAAGGGGAGAAAAAGATAGACCCTCCTCCTTCTCCTTCTCCTCCTCCTCCTCCTCCTCCTCCTCCTCCTCCTCCTCCTCCTCCTTCTCCTCCTCCTTCTCCTCCTCCTCCTCCTCTTTCTCCTTCTCCTTCTCCTTCTCCTTCTCCTTCTCCTTCTCCTTCTCCTCCTCCTCCTCCTCCTCCTTCTCCTTCTCCTTCTCCTTCTCCTTCTCCTTCTCCTTCTCCTCCTCCTTCTCCTCCTCTTTCTCCTTCTCCTTCTCCTTTTCCTTCTCCTTCTCCTCCTCCTCCTCCTCCGTCTTCTCTTCCAGGTCATCATCACTCTAGATCTACTCTTTCAGTCACAGAGAGAAAATCTGTGTGTCAGAGAAAAACAGAGAAAGCGGGAGAAGACCACAGCACCAGACCTCTCTCTGCTGCCACCATCCTTCCTGTGTGGAGCACCAAGCATTCAGACTGGGTCACAAGCATGGCAAAGTTGGCACCCTTTCCAGTGAAACATCTCACCTGCCTGTGCATCTTCCTCCTCTGTGTGTTTTGTCTTTTTATTTTCCCTTTTGTTGCCCTTGTCTTTTTACTGTGGTTGTGGTTATCATTGTTGTTGTTATTGATGTTGTTGGATAGGACAGACAGAAATGGAGAGAGGAGGGGAAGACAGAGAGGGGGAGAGAAAGACAGACACCAGCAGACCTGCTTCAGCGCCTGTGAAGTGACTCCCCTGCAGGTGGGGAGCTGGGGGCTCGAACCAGAATCCTTATGCCGGTCCTTATGCTTCACGCCACGTGCATTTAACCCACTATGCCACCGCCCGACTCCCATCTTCCTCCTCTGTTCCTTACACACGGCTGTTCCTCAGGCCTCTCCCTTCAGCCTCCTTCGCTCACTGTGCACGGTTCTCCTTTCCCCAGCATCCACCGTCCCAGCCTCTTCAGCTTCGCCTTCCCTGTTCACAGCCTCTCCAGCCCACTCCACACTTCCTTCTAAAGTTCTCATCCCTCAGCTCCACGAGCAGATCGGAACTCACCCTCACTCCCCCAAACACCTCTCTCCTCACTTGACTTCTCTCTTCTGGTGACTATGACAACATCCAGCCAAATAACTGAGACAGGATCTGGAGGCCAGTCTAGATGTTTCCTCCCACTCACCCTCCTGTGAGCCAACAGCTTCTTCTTCTTCTAGCGATTGCCCTTCTTCCGTAGCCAGTCAACAGCGTCAGGTTGAGCCTGATGTAAAGTTTCGAGACCTCCTTTGAATCTGGAGAGGTGGCAGTCGTTGACAGCTGATCTCTCTTCTCATACCAAAGTCTCTCTCTCTCTCTCTCTCTCTCTCTTTTAATTTTTTACGAGAAGGAAAGGTTTTTGTTGTTGCTGCTGTTTTGTAGTCTAGGGTGCAATGGTGATAGTCGTCGTGCTCCGATCTAGACATTTAGTTTTTTTTTTTTATTGTTGTAGTTATTATTGTTGTTGTTGTTGGATAGGACAGAGAGAAATGGAGAGAGGAGGGGAAGACAGAGAGGAGGAGAGAAAGATAGACACCTGCAGACCTGCTTCACCGACTGTGAAGTGACTCCCCCTGCAGGTGGGGAGCCGGGGTTCGAACCGGGGACATTTAGTTTTTTAAGATTTATTTTATTTACTAGTTAGTAAGAGAGAGAGAGAAAAGGACAATCGTAGCATTGCTCCAGCACACACTGTGCTAAGAAGCAACTCGGGCCTCTTTTTTTTGAGTCCAGAGCTATAGCCTTTGAACCACCTCTCAAGTTGCAATCCACAGTACTTTTCAAAGGAAGGGGGATACAGTATAATGGTTATGGAAAAACACTCTCACATTTGAGGCTCCAAGATCCCATGTTCAATCCTTCATACTATATATGATAGAGATTAGCAATGCTGTGGTATAGTAATTTAAAAAATGTGCCTTAAAAAAAAAAGACTGTATTCTTCTCAGCTATTGTCATTCTTTCTCCATGGTCAAGTCCAAGGATCACCTTTTTTTTTTTCTGTGAAGCCTTCCTCTATTTCCACTTTAACACCCCTTTCTCTGTCTCCCTGGACAGTCACGCACACGTCAACCTCGTTCAGCTCACCGCCTGGTCTTGAATCTCTTTCATCTCAGAGCCTCACACGATCGGTGACATGAGACTTCCTCAACACAAAGGAAGGTGGGTAGGTGGGTGACTGGGTCCCTCCGTCAACTCTGTTTGAAGCTGCCCTGTGAACCCCCGACTGTGCCTTTCTTATCCCTTGAGTCTTTGTTTACTCTTATTGCCAGAAAACTGATTCCTTTGCTGGGGGTGGACAGTTTCTAAGCAAACTTTTCTTCTCCTTCTTCTCCTTCTCCTCCTTCTCCTTCTCCTTCTCCTTCTTCTCCTCATTCTCCCTCTTTCTCTCCTTCTTCTTCTTCTTCTCCTTCTTCTTCTCCCTCTCCCTCTCCCTCTCCCTCTCCTTCTCCTTCTCCTTCTTCTTCTTCTTCTTCTTCTTCTCCTCTTCCTCCTTCTTCTTCTTCTTCTTCTCCTTCTTCTTCTTTTTCTCCTTCTCCCTCTCCCTCTCCCTCTCCTTCTTCTTCTACTTCTTCTCCTCCTCCTCCTCCTCTTCCTCCTCCTTCTCCTCCTCCTCCTCTTCCTCCTCCTCCTCTTCCTCCTCCTCCTCTTCCTCCTCCTCCTCCTCTTCATCATCCTCCTCCTCTTCCTCCTCCTCCTCTTCCTCCTCCTTCTCCTCCTCATCCTGCTCCTCCTCCTCCTCTTCCTCCTCCTCTTCCTCCTCCTCCTCCTTCTCCTCCTCTCCTCCTCCTCCTCCTCCAATGTTGGGTAGTATGCCACCTCCCCCTGGCTTCTGCTTAACCATATGCCTATATAGGGATTTACTGATCCCATTCAAAGCTTTGGTCTATTTACATAAATCACTTTTACATTTACATAAAGCACTCCCTCCAGGGCATTGGTGGTTCAGTGATAGGATTCTCGCCTGTTCCGCCCCCTCCTTGTCACAATCTGATTTTCAGCAGTCACTTTTCTCTCCACCCTCTCTATATCACATCCTGTTTCCACCCTACTTGGCGAGCATAAAAACAGCTGCTCTTCTGATTAAAGACACTTGGAAATTGCTTTCCGGCTCCGAGAGTTCCAGAGTTTATCTCCTGCGGAAGTTAGTGCAGCACGAGTTCCTGATCCCTCTCCCTCGCAGCTGCCTAGATCGGCTCCAGTTGAGTTCTCTCCAAGCCAGAGAGTACTAGCTCGGGAAGAAGTACCCTCAGGCTATCCCGGCATCTGGCGCCCAGAACAGGGACACGTAAGCAGCAGATTTACAAGAAGACATCTTAGATAAGTACACACCTTTTGGGTATCTGCAATATTGTGTTAAGGCACTGTGATTTTTTTTTTCTTTCTTATTGTTTTCCTGAGATCTCTCCACCATGGAAAATCTTTTCCAAATCCTGCATTCTTTTTCCAGTATACAATTTTTACATATCTGGGACATTTTTCTCGGGGCTTCACCTTATATCCTGTTGATCATCATAGCAGCTTTTAAGGGATATATAGGGCAACCTCTCAAAAGGCTTAAGGACCTAGAGGCTGAGGTCCAAGAGATAAAGGAAGTGATCATAGAACTTAACCAGCACCTTAAAAATAAGAAGAAGCAAAGGCCTGTCGTGATCTTGACCCACCCTAATTCCTCTGCATCTTGTCCTGAGGCCCCTATTTTGGCATCTTGCCCTGAGGCCCCTATTTTGGCAGACACGTGTCCGAATTCTCCTTTGGACTCCAAAACCACTTCTTCGGCCACTTGTCCAGAAGCTTCCACTTCGGTGACTCCTCCTACCGCTACACACTTATCAGAGCAAGTCACACATTTCCGGTCAATGTTGCCCCCAATAGACAAAAACCTCAGGCCTGGTATCCATATTCCGCCACAGACCTGAAGGAACTACGCCAGGCTATCAAGGATGACGGTGTTCATGCCCCATGGACCAGGTCCATTTTACAAGGCCTGCTTCAGAACCTTAATACCCCCCAAGATTGGAGGGATGTGACTCGTGCTACGCTCCCAGGCCCCCTCTTCCTGCAATGGGAGGCATTCTTTCGCGACGAATGTTTACAACAATCGCGGAAAAATATTCAAAATCAGCCAGAGGGTAATTTTGATGCATTGTTTGGAACAGGCCAATTAGAAACAGGGATTCAACAGGTGGAAGCCAAGTTTCCACCGGGGTATTTTGATCAAGTATGCCTGTGTGCATTAAAAGCATGGGAGCGATTAACACCACCCATGGGAGCAGCCTCAGCCCCCATTCTCTCCCTGCAACAAGAACCTGATGAATCCCTCGCTAAATTCATTGCCAGGGTCCAGTCGAGTTTGGAAAGGAAGATTTATAATCCTGACGCTCATTTTCTCCTCCTGCGATCCATAGTCTGGGATGGAATGCTTCCGCATTTTCGACAGGCCTGTATCACTCTTAAAAACGAACACCCAGATACTTGGATTATAGCTACACAGGATCTCAGATCAAGCTCTTTTCAAGGTCCTATGTTACAGGCCTATGCAGCTACCTTGCATAAGCAAAAGGGGGCTTGCTTTCAGTGCGGTCGCCAAGGCCATTGGCGTAACCAATGTCCAGAAAATAGACCGCGACCCCGCCTCCAGTCAGGGCGACCCCACCTCCAGTCAGGGCAACCCCGCCTCCAGACAGGGAACCAGAGACCACGAATGCCTTGTCCCAGATGCCAGAAAGGATTTCACTGGAGGAGAGATTGTTGGTCAAGGTTCCATAGGAATGGCACGCCTCTGCCAAATGTAAACAGGGATTTAAACTAGGTGTGGGGCTTCCCTTAGCCCTGCCCCCAAGAGGGAATGAAGCAGGTCGCCCTCTTGGTGCTGTGCCCTTCTTCCACAAACAGAAGCCCAGCTTGGGACCCAATCCATCGCTACACCCACCACGCCAAGTAACAATAACAGAGGGTGAGCAGAAGGAGGAACCCGCGGTATGTGGGAACTTCCAGCATAGAAATAACTGGCTGGAGCAAGAGAACAGCTCGAATTCAGAGCCTGAGATTTTATGGACCACCCCTGTTTTAGAAAGGGGTCACCCAACTATGACAGTAAAGATTGGTAATATTCCTTTTAAGTGTTTGATTGACATGGGAGCAGATAAGACAATATTAAGACAAGCAAAGGTTCCCCAGAGTTGGGAACTCCTCCCAGGACCATGCTTACATGGTGTTGGAGGATTGACTCAGGCATTCTGCACACGAGATTCCCTTGTGTGGGAAGATCCAGAAGGGACTACTGGATGCTTTCAACCTTTAATAGCTGATATAAGCACCAATTTATTGGGAAGAGACTTGCTGGAATCTTTAGATGTAGTGATATCCTCAGACACCTCTGCAGGACACCACACTCACTCCTGTGAGACTGCTAGACCCAACCAGCACCCCCAATACTAACTGCCACTGTTCGTAACAGAACTCCCCGCTTAGATTGGCTTTCTAATGAGCCTGTCTGGGTGGAACAGTGGCCTTTGCCTAGGGAGAAGCTAGAAATTTTAAAAGAACTCGTCCAAGAGCAGTTATCTTTCGGACACATTCGTCATTCTCAGAGCCCATGGAATACTCCAGTCTTTGTGACTAAAAAGCGCTCAGGAAAATGGCGCCTCCTCCAAGATCTTCGTGCAGTTAATAAAACCATGCAAGTTTGGGGCTCCCCCCAAAGGGGTTTGCCTCTTGCTTCCGCAATTCCCACAGGAATTCCAATCATAGCTATTGATATACAGGATTGTTTTTTCTCTATTCCCTTACACCCACAAGATTGTAAACGTTTTGCTTTCTCTGTTCCTTCTATTAATAATGCCAGCCCTGCCGATAGATTTGAATGGGTGGTACTGCCCCAGGGCATGGCTAATAGTCCTACTATTTGTCAAGAGGTTGTTAAATCTGCCCTTTTCCCATATATTCATAAGGGCCTTAAGGTTTTTCATTATATGGATGACATGTTAATATGGGGAGAATTAGATACAGATCTCTCCGCCCTACGTGATTTTCTAATCCCTGCCTTAAAGAGAAGTGGACTTAATGTAGCTCCTGAGAAGATACAGCTAATCCCTCCAATATCTTTCTTAGGCTCAGAGATTTCCCTTACACAGATTCGTCCTTTAAAACCTTGTGTTACTTTTCCTTCTAATCTCACTCTTGCTTCTTTACAAAGTTTTCTTGGAAATTTGAATTGGCTTAGGCAGTATCTTTATCTGCCTACGAGCTGCCTGCAAGCACTGTTCGATCTGTTAAAAGGAAACAAACAGCCCTCCTCAAAGCGTATGTTAACCCCCGAAGCCTCCTTGGCACTGGAAAAAGTTAACCAGGCTCTCCAGGACATGCACCTCGTTCGGTTCTCCCCCTCCTCTCCAGTAAATCTTCTAATCTTTAACTCCACCCCCATGGTAGTGGGGGCATTGTGGCAGAAACATGGCATTCTCGAATGGCTTCATACGCCAGTAGGCAGAGCTCCAAGACTCCTTACCGAGATTGATACCTTAGCATTTATGGTTCGCCAAGGAAGAAACAGATCGGTTCAGGTCTTAGGAAGGGAACCAGATTCAATCATTCTTCCCTTTTCTCTCACTGATACAGAATGGCTCATACGCCACCATTCTCGTTTTGCCATAAGTTTAATGGGTTTTCCAGGACAATTAGATAATCATTTTCCCTCTAATAATTTGATAGCTTCTTTACCTCTGTTGCCTCTACTAGTACCTAAACTTTTCTCTCGAGATCCCATCCCCTCTGCTCCTACAGTGTTCACTGATGGTGGAAAAAAGGGAACTGCTGCCCTTATATATTATCCAGACTAGCAATACCCCAAACCTCTCTTTACTGAACTTCCTGATAATTCCCCTCAGTACAAAGAACTTTATGCTGTTTTCCTTGCATTAAAAGCTGTACCAGAATCCTTCAACCTTTTTTCTGACAGTGTGTATACTGTTAACTTACTTCCATGGCTTGCTCGATCTTATGTAAAAATTGATGACAACCCACTTTGTCCTCTTTTAATTCAAATTGCCTCTATGCTCTGTTCTCGAACCCATCCACTGTATGTTCAGCACCTACGTTCCCACAGCCCTCTTCCTGGTCCCCTGTCCGAAGGGAATGCTGCAGCTGACCGCCTTGCCCCCACAGGAATTCTCCTAGCCTCTGTCTCTAGTCCTGCTGACTTTCATTCCCTAACCCATGTTAATCTTAAAGGTCTTCGAGCATGATTTCCTGATATTCCTCTGCCACAGTTAAAACGTATTCTTGCTACATGTTCCTCCTGTGCAGGTCTAATCAAAACACCTGCTATTCAGACTCTGGGGGTTAATCCTCGAGGTTTAAAAGCCAACGCTCTTTGGCAAATTGATGTTACCCACATACCTAACTTTGGCAAACAAAAATATGTGTTCGTCTCAATTGATACCTTCTCTAAGTTTATGTGGGCTACAGCTCAGACTGGAGAAAACTCAAAAAAGCTTATAAGCCATATGCTCTCCTGTTTTGTTGTAATGGGCTTAACTCTTCAACTTAAAACGGATAATGGACATGCTTTTACCAGCAAACAATTTAAAGATTTTTGTTCCCTCTGGAACATTACTCATACTACAGGCATTCTGTATAATCCACAGGGACAAGGCATTGTTGAGAGGGCCCATCAAACTCTTAAGGCTCAATTAAATAAAGAAAAAGGGGAAATGTACCCCCCTAATATCCACCTGGAAAAAGCCTTAACTACATTAAATCTCTTTAATATTTACAAAAACTCAGAACAACCTCCTATAATTCTTCATTGGCAAACACCACCCACCCTCCCAGCTATTAAAGTCAAATGGAAAGACCCACTTGATAAAATTTGGAAAGGACCTGACCCCCTGTTGACTATGGGGAGGGGTTTCGCATGTATTTTTCCACAAAATTACTCCAAGCCTGTTTGGGTTCCTGCCCGCCATGTCCGGCAATACCCACATGATGGTGCTGATATCCCTGAAGAACAAGAAACACTGCAAGAAGACTGGCTGCAAGAGGACTGGCTACAGGATGCACCCCAGGATCCATAATACAGCATGGCAGAATAAAAAAAAAATCTGATTCACAGAACTCTTCCCCCCCCCCCGAATGAATGTCTTATGCTATGACTGGCCAGTTGTGTTTTGTGAGTGAGTGAGTGAGTGAGTGAAAAAAAAATTGAGTGAGCTGAGTGACCAAAATTTTTGTATGACCCATTGTGCTCAGAGTACTCTAAAAGTTAACTGACTTTATATAAAATGGCTGGACGCAGCCATGGTTTCTGGAGACGTCCAGAAACAGTCCAAAAATTGTTCATTTCTGCTTTTGATTTCTTTTTTAAGTCTGAATATCAATATGAATTGTTTAGTCTTAAACTGTGTGAGTAAAGATGGATCAACTATGACAGTAGATCTAAATTCACATTTGAAATGATATGTCTTATTTACAAGTCTTTCTTCTCCTGTGTGTTATAAACTATATGTTTAATATGCATGTTTCAAGTTTGGTAAACATTAACTTAACAGTTAAATTGTAACTTCGAAGCTACATTTTTACGAGAAGAGGTAAAATCAATTCATTTAAGTAACTGAGTGTTTAAGGTAAAACTCTAAATATTCAATGTGACAATTCATCATCTCCTAAGTTAAAATACAAATCCTCTATACAGGACATTTTTGGAGGACCCCCAAAAATGTCCTGTAAGCTATCTTGTGGAAATTAATCCACAACAAATTTGGCATCAATCCGATATTGTAAATGTACCAAAAAAAAAAAATTGTCACTAAAATGTGTTAACTCTAGTAACCTGAGTTTGCTTAAAAACCCAATGTAAAAATAGTTAAGAATCAATATATGTGACTTAAATTCGATATGAAAATTTTGCTATATAAAGACTGCTACATGAGGTCACATAAGATGACCTTTACATGAAATTATAAAGATACCTAAACCAATTATAATCATTGAGTTATCAATTGTAGTAAACTTCTAATTTGTTACAAAGTTTTTTCATAAGTAATTGACTACAGCTATGACAAGCCTTCGCATAAAGAAGCATCTGCTCATATAGAATCCCCAGAAATCCATCTTGGACCCCTGACCTCTGACATCACCCACAATTACAGCCATCCCCCGAAACCCATGATGTGGCCTGACACAATCTGGAGAACCTGATTCACAGACTCCAAAGGACAAGACTTTCCTACTGCCTTTCTCTCAACCATCGGTGTCTGCTCTTCCTGCTTCTGTTTCGCCCACCATGTTTTGGCGGTTCCAGGTCACTCTCTACAGAGAAGAAAAGTTCCGGTGGCCGTCCTCCTCCATCAAGATAGATGTGTGGCATTTATTTCCTGGCCATTTACATTGGACTGATGCTTCTATAGAACTTGCTGGACACTCCTTTTATACTGCTGGACTTCTTGAAGAATGACTGTAGCATTTCATAGAACTTTCCACCAGCTGACTCGGGATTTTGCAATGCCAGATCACCCCTCTAGCCCCTCGGCTTATCAGGCCCCCACTCCTCCACCCATCAGGCTCACTCTGTCTCTTGCTACTCTTACTTATCCCTCCCTGTCTTGTGCTAGTTCTTTTTGAAGACACTTACACACTATCATTCTGCTTTCTTCCCAACAGGTTTCTGTTAACCCCTACACTGCTATTCCCCTGACAGAGATGAAGCCTTTTACAGACATTGACCCAGTTATATATGGCCATTAAGTAAGAGGGAGATGTTGGGGAATTGTGAGGATATGGTTGAGCTTGGAAGGGCTTGAGCCTGAGGGGTGTGCCAATCCTGTTAGTCTCTCTCTCCACGGAGAGGTTGAGCAGGGAGGGACAGTAGAACCCCAAAAAAGGTGTGCCTCTTATTAGTCTCCCTGCCTCACAAAGTGCCCCGCACTCCTGATACTATGGCAAATAGTTAAAAAGAAAGGGGGAGATGTTGGGTAGTATGCCACCTCCCCCTGGCTTCTGCTTAACCATATGCCTATATAGGGATTTACTGATCCAAAGCTTTGGTCTATTTACATAAATCACTTTTACATTTACATAAAGCACTCCCTCCAGGGCATTGGTGGTTCAGTGATAGGATTCTCGCCTGTTCCGCCCCCTCCTTGTCACACTCTGATTTTCAGCAGTCACTTTTCTCTCCACCCTCTCTATATCACATCCTGTTTCCACCCTACTTGGAGAGTATAAAAACAGCTGCTCTTCTGATTAAAGACACTTGGAAATTGCTTTCCGGCTCCGAGAGTTCCAGAGTGTATCTCCTGCGGAAGTTAGTGTGGCACGAGTTCCTGATCCCTCTCCCACGCAGCTGCCTAGATCGGCTCCAGTTGAGTTCTCTCCAAGCCAGAGAGCACTAACTCGGGAAGAAATACCCTCAGGCTATCCCGGCACTCCTCCTCCTCCTCCTCCCCTTCCTCCTCCTCCTCCTCCTCCTTCTCCTCCTCTCCTCCTCCTCCTTCTCCTCCTCTCCTCCTCCTCCTTCTCCTCCTCCTCCCCTTCCTCCTCCTCCTCCTCTTTCTCCTCTTCCTCCTCTTCCTCTTCATCCTCCTCCTCTTCATCCTCCTCCACCTCCTCTTTCTCCTCTTTCTCCTCCTCCTCTTTCTCCTCCTCTTCCTCCTCCTCCTCCTCCTCCCCCTCCTCTTCCTCCTCCTCCTCCTCCTCCTTCATTCACAAAGAGTTTCCCGTGCAGCCCTATGGTAGACGTGGTGGTGCTGGTGCTCTGCCCTCTGCTGGGACCTGCAGGTGACAATCGTGTTTTTGTGAATCCTCTCTTGGCAGCTGGGACAGATGGCTCACTTCCAGTACACTCATACCTTTCCTGGGTCTCCAGAGAGCTGGAAAAGTGGATTGATAATCCCAGCTGGGTTTGCTATCCCACAATATGGCAGAGGACACAAGGGGAGAGAATGCCGTGCTTCACCGACATACAGCTCTTCGGAAGATCTGGTGTCTCTGTTTTGCTTCTCCAAGAGAGAGGAGGAAAGAGAAGGACACTGGGAAGCAGCGAAAGGTGTAGGTGACTTGGAGAGGACATAAAGGCAGGGCCATACGTGAATAAAAATGGCCAAACAATATATATATATATATATTCAAACTATATCTGTGACCTGGTAAGAACTCTTGAGGTTTCTGCTGGAGGGAGGATGGGGACACAGAAATTTGGTAGTGAAATAGTGTGGGATTGTACCCCAGTTATCTTATAATTTTGTAATTTCTTCTTACATCATTAATAAAAGAACACAAGAAAAAGGTTCAGTGCCATAGGGAGTACATACCATGCCTTTGGGTCTACATGCACCAAGCATCTATTACCTGAATAATTTGAGCTTCACGGACTCCACATTCTTGATGAGCCACTGAGAATGCATCTCACTCTCTCGACTTGGGATATCTGGATTTCATACTCTGTTTCCTGCAGCCCTCACCCTCACCCAGAGCAGGGATGTAATGAAGGGCTGCCTAGCTCACATCAGTGGACACAGGAGAAGAAGACAGTGACAGAGACAGCTCAACTTGCCCCTTCCATCCCCAGAAGTCAGGTTATCCTCCAACTTGCCACATCAGAGATGACGTGATAATGAAAGCTGCCGAGGCGGGGGCTGGGAAAGGTGCTGTGGAGAAAGGATCAAGTTGGTGGTAGGAGTGGTGTGTACACACCAATCCTGGGAAGAAAAGAAAGTGTCCCGGGGGGGGGGGGCAACAACTGTTTTGCGAATTGTTATTTTCCTAATGAAATGTTTTTAAGAAGGAATCAGGGAGGGGGGAGAGATAGCATCGGGTTCTGCAAAATACTTTCATGTCTGAGGCTCCAAGGTTCCAGGTTCAGTCCCCAGTGAGCTGAGCATTTCTTGGCCTCTCTCTCTCTCTCTCTCTCTCTCTCCCTCTCCCTCTCCCTCTCCCTCTCCCTCTCCCTCTCTCTCTCTCTCTCTCTCGATCTATCTATCTATTTCTCCCTCCACCCCTCTGCATCTATCTCATTAAAAGAAATACAACATTTGGGAGTCGGGTGGTAGAGCATTGGGTTAAGCACACGTGGTGCAAAGCCCAAGGACCAGCATAAGGATCCTGGTTCGAGCCCCCGGCTCCCCACCTGCAGGGGAGTCGCTTCACAGGCGGTGAAGCAGATCTGCAGGTGCCTGTCCTCTCCCCCTCTGTCCTCCCCTCCTCTCTCCATTTCTCTCTGTCTTAGCTAACAATGACAACATCAATAACAACAATAATAACTACAACAACAATGAAAAACAGCAAGGGCAACAAAAGGGGAAATAAATAAAAGGAAAAAATTAAATACTATGGGCCAGGGTGGTGGTACACCTAGTTGGGTGCACATGTGTAAGGGCCCAGGATCAAGCTTCTAGTCCCCACCTGCAAGTGGGGAGCTTCCTGAGCAGTGAAGCAGTGCAGCAGAACCTCTCTCTCTCTCTCTCTCTCTCTCTCTCTCTCTCTCTCTCTCTCCTTCTACCTCCCTATATCTGCCTTTATGAGAAAAGAAAATAAAATATCTATCCAGAGCAGTGGAGTGGTGTTCAGACACTTGAAACCCCACAATAACCCTGGTAGGAATAAATGCTTAAAAACTAGAGACTTGGATTCTTACCTTTAGGCTCCTAATTATTAAACAATTTGTTCTGCTTTGTATCTTAATGCTTTTCAGCCACCCAGTTGCAGATGCTGCCATGACACCAACCTGACTTCCCTGGGCAGACACATGTGTCCTGGAACCGCCCCTCCCCAGAGCCCTGCCCCACTAGGGACAGACAGAGACAGGCTGGGGGTGTGGATCCACCTGCCAACACCCTCGTCCAGTGGAGAAACAATTACAGAAGCCAGAACTCCCACTCTCTGCATCCCATAAAGAATTTTGGCCCATCTCCCAGAGGGACAAAGAATAGGGAAGCTAGGGGGCCTGGCAGCAGCACGGCGGGTGGAGCGCACGTGACGGAAGTGCAAGGGCTGGCATAAGAATCCCAGTTCGAGCTCCTGGTTCCCCACCTGCAGGGGGGGTCACTTCATGGGCGGTGAAACAGGTCTGCAGGTGTCTTTCCCCCTCTCTGTCTCCCCCCTTTTTTGATTTCTCTCTGTCCTATCCAACAAGGACGACAACAACAACATCAATGGCAACAATAACAACAATGACAACAACAAGGGCAACAACAAGGGCAACAAAAATGGAAAAATAAATGGCCTCCAGAAGCAATAGATTTGTGGTGCAGGCACTGAGCCCTGGAGATAGCCCTGGAGGGAAAAAAAAATAGAGATGCTTCCAATGGGGCAATGGGGCACAGAACTCTGGTGGTGAGAAATGTGTAGAATTGTACCCCTGCTATCCCATGGACTTCTTGATCATAATTAAATCAATAAAAAAAACAACATAAAAATCAGAGCCTTGGACAGTGCACTGCATTGACATGTGAGCCACTCAGGCTTGAGCCCGGTCTTCACCTTATTGAAGGAAGTTTCATCACTGTGGCCTCTTTCAGTCTGTCCCTAATAGAAAGAGATGGGGAGAAGGGGAGGAGGGGGAGGGGGAGGAAGGAGGAGAGAGGAGGAGGAGGAGAGAGGAGGAAGACAGAGGAGGAGGAGGACAGAGGAGGAGGACAGAGGAGGAGGAGGACAGAGGAGGAGGAGGAGGAGAGAGGAGGAGGAGAGAGAGAGAGGAGAGAAGAGGAGGAGGAGGAGGAGGAGAGAGGAGGAGGAGGAAGAGAGAGGAGGAGGAGGAAGAGAGAGGAGGAGGAGGAAGAGAGAGGAGGAGGCTTTGGCTCTGGTGCTGGTCTGTCTGAGCACACCCGTTTCCAGACACAAGGACTCAGGGTCCAGGACTCAGGGTCCAGTCCTCATTCCCCACTGCAGCGGGACACCTCACAATCCATGAGGCAGTGATGCAGGTCTCTCTCTGCCTTTCTCCCTCTCTATCTCCCCCTTTCCTTTTGATTCCTCTCCATCTCCATTCCAAAAAAAAAAAAAAGCTAAAATAAATTTAAAAAATAAATAGAGACTAAAGTAAAGAACAGTTAGCCGCTCCATGAGCTAAAGGAATCCGAGGCCATGTCCACTGGCCACTGAGGTCTCTGACGGGAGCACAGCAGCTTTGGAAGGTCCGCTGGGGCCAGCCCTCCAGAGCCCGTGCAACCGTCTCTGCTCACACCTTCCAGGACCTGATAGTGGACCCCACACTTCCAGGACCCCACTCACATCCCAGGCTGGCCTTGAGGGAGCTTCTCACACCAGACTGGGACCTGCCTTTCTCCCCGGCTCAGGGCCACCTCCTCCTCGGCTTCCAGGGGTCCAAACATATAAAGCCCTCCTCCTTGGAAGCTACAAGTCTTCATTTATGAGTGAGACCTGCTGGAGCCCGGCAGCAGAGAACAAATTATCTCATTACACCAGCTCCTGGGGCTCTGTGCCGTGGCAGCTGCCGCCCCATTAGGGACGCATTTTCCACACTGTCAAACCACCCGGCACTCACCCAGCTGCAGCCAGCTCCGGGCAGGCCACCAGCAACAGCTGGAGTGGGTCACTCAGAGCCACGGGACAGCAGCGTCTGCAGAAACATTAGCGGCCTGGATAGGATGTCGCCTCCAGCCCCCGAGAACACTGGGCAGAGGAAGTCTCCCTGGTTGGCCGTGACTAGGTGACAGCAGTCAGAGCCAGTGTGAATGTGCATGGGCACACACACACACACACAAACACACACACACACACACAGGCACACACACACGCATGCACAGGCACACACACTGGTACACACACACACATGCACAGGCACACACAGGTACACATACACACACAGGCACACATGCACAGGCACACACTCATGCACAGGCACACACAGGCACACACACACATGCACAGGCATACACACAGGTACACACAGGTACACATACACACACACAGGCACACATGCACACACACACACAAGCACACACACAGGCACACATACATACACACACACAGGCACACATACACATGCACACAGGCACACACACAGGCACACATACACACACAGGCACACACAGGCACACACACAGGCACACACAGGCACACACGCAGGGCACTCATACACACTCACAGGCACACACAGAGACACACATACACATACACATACACACAGGCACACAAACACATATACACACAGGCACAGACACAGGCACACAAGCACATATACACACAGGCACACACACACAGGCACACATATGCACAGGCACACACTCACAGGTACACACACAGGCACACAAAGGCACACACACACAGGCACACACACAAAGGCACACACACACAGGCACACACACAAAGACACACACAGGCACACACACAGGCACACACACAAAGACACACACAGGCACACACACATAAGAACACACACTCACACACAGGCATACACACTCACACAGACACACACGCACAGACACAAACACACATAGGGAGACAAACACTGGCACACACACTCACACAGGCACACACACACAGGCACACACACACACACACACACACAGGCATATACAGATGCTCACAGACCTCAAGTCTCTGAAGACAGCCCAGTGTCCTCAGAGGACACCCAGTAGCCTGCTAGACCAGTCCTGGGCTCAGATGCCATCCAGAAGGGGCCCGCCCCACAACTTGTCACCATCTTCACAGACCCCACACATCACACTGGGCCTGTACTCCTTTATACTCTCCAAGGAGACAAAGACCTTTCTGAAAATTTCAGTCTTCTGGGGCCAGGGCAGTGGCTCATCAAGTTAAGTATGCATAGTACTAAGCACAAGGGCCCGTGCAAGGATCTGGGTTTGAGTCCCCGGCTCCCCACCTGCAGCAGGGTCACTTCATAGGCAGAGAAGCAGATCTGCAGGTCTCTCTCTCTCTCAATATATATATATTCCCTCCCCTCTCAATTAATATCCAATAGAATGGAACAAAATGACCACCAGAAGAAGTGGATTTCTGGTGCTGTCATCGAACCTCAGTGATAACCTTGGAAGTAAAAAATAATCAATCTTTTTAAAAATATTGATTTATGGGAAGTCGGGTGTAGCACAGTGGGTTAAATGCACAAGGTGCGAAGCACAAGGACCAGCAGAAGGATCCCAGTTCGAGCCCCTGGATCACCACCTGCAGGAGAGTCATTTCACAAGCGGTGAAGCAGGTCTGCAGGTGTCTATCTTTCTCTCCCCCTCTCTGTCTTCCCCTCCTCTCTCCATTTCTCTCTGTCTTATTCAGCAACAAGGACATCAATCACAACAGCAATAATAACTACAACAATAAAAAATAACAAGGGCAACAAAAATGGAATAAATAAATATTTTTTTAAATATACTGATTTATGTATTTTGAACCAAGACAGAGAAACTGAGAGGGACTGGGGAGACAGAGCAGGAGAGAGAGACCTGCTGCAGATGGGGAGCAGGGGTTTGAACCCCAGTCCCTGTGCATTACGCACATGTTCTCCACCAGGGGCCAGGCCTGGATTTCTTTTCTTATTATTGTGCTATGTCCCAGGCCAGGACATCCATGTGTGTGCTTCAGATTCCAGAGAGAGGGCTGCCGGAATGCCCTGGTCCTCACAGCGCCCTCTGACTCTGGGGCAAGGCAGAAAGCATCTGGCCAGCACAGCCCCCCCCCCAGAAAAGGGCCCGGCAGACCCATCCCGCCACAGCCAGAGTGCTGGACTGCATTTTTTCCAAATCCCCGGAAAGCTCCGGGCACTGTCAGCAGGTCCCGGGGGCTTCCTGCCGGCTCGCACAGTACGGTCACTGCACACAGGGCATGGAGTGATGGCTGCAGGCACCACCCGCCCAGCCCCAGCCGGCTCTCTGGAAAGGGCATCTGCTGTGAATGGGGCTCAGCTGAGCTGGCCTTGCCATCCAGGGCTGGCGTGGAGGCATCGACTGGGGAGTCTGCTAGACCATGTTGGCTCATCAGGATAAAGGCCTGAAAGGGGCCCCCAGCTCGATCAGTCCTCACACTGGGGCAGGCGAGTGCCTGGGAGCCTGGGTGCTGTGTGGGGGGTGGGGATGCCTCCTGGGCTTGCTGATCCAGCCAGGGGACTGGGGGCCTGGGGCCAAGGAAGCAGGGAGCCATCACATGCCTGTGGGGGAAGGGCCTCTGCCTGGTGCCTGGTGTCCCCAGCTGTCGCCGTGGCACAGATGGGCAAGGGTTCTTCTGACAGTTTCAACATCTTCCCCCAGAAATGGGTGAACACACTTAAAGGGGCCAGGGAGATGGTTCTGAGCAAGGCAGAGAACTTGTGCTCCTATGTGCCAGGATTGATTCCCAGTGATGCATATGGCAGAGCTGAGCTGAGCTGAGCAGTGCTCTGGTCTACACACATACACACAGAGAGAGAGACTAACACCACATATGACAGAGCGGAGTTGAGCTGTGCTCTGGTCTACACACACACACACACACACACACACACACACACAGACTTAACACACACAGAGACACACACTAACATACACAGAGACCCACAGATAAACACACACACAGAGACTAACACACACAGAGACACACACTAACATATACAGAGAATCACAGATAAACACACACAGAGACTAACACACACAGAGACACACACTAACATACACAGAGACCCACAGATAGACACACACACAGAGACACACACTAACATACACAGAGACTAATACACACAGAGACACACACTAACATACACAGAGACCCACATATAAACACACACAGAGACTAACACACACAGAGACACACACTAACATACAGAGAGACCCACAGATAAACACACCCACAGAGACTAACACACACAGAGACACACACTAACATACACAGAGACTCACAGATAAACACACACACAGAGACACACACACACAGAGACACACACTTACATACACAGAGACTCAGCTTGGTATAGATTGTGCTGCGTCCTGCATGAATAAAGAGATACTGCCTACAGCTCAAAAAAAAAAAGGGATAAGATAGTTCCCGCTTCCCTACACCTTAGAGTCTTTGTTAAAAGATAAGGTCTTTTTCCCCATGAATCACCCAGGACCTTCCAGATAAACGGCTGACTACCATGACAAATAATATAAAATATAATCATAAATGAATAGGAAAGATACATCCCCCAATACTCAGTTGGTCAAGGCAGCAAACCTCTTTTTCTATAAAGCATTCAAATCAGATGCCCTGCTAACCACGAGAAGCAGATTGTTTATGTTTCTTCCACAGGAATCCCAGAAAAAAAAAAAAACATCTGGACCCCTGCACACCCTGACATCACCCACTAGATGGCACGACTACAGTGGCACACCCCTCGAAACCTAGATGTCACCTGACGCGATCTGAAGAATCTGATTTGCAGACTCCAAGGACAGAACCTTTTTACTGCCTGTCTGCCTTTCCTGCTTCTGCTTTGACCTGTCACATTTTGGTGGTTCCAGCTCACAATCTACAGAAAAGCAGAATTCCAGAGGCTGACCTTACTCATGCAGCATTTCATCCCCTGCCATTCTCCCCCTAGTCGCCTACTTTGACTGAGACTTCTATCGGACTTGCTGGTATACCCTTTGGACACTTTAGACAATTTTACAGCAGCTTCCTTCCCTTCACGTTGCTGGTTTTTCATAGACTGACCCTGAGTAGTTCATAGACTTT
>NC_080164.1:4894683-4957460 GCF_950295315.1 Erinaceus europaeus | reverse complement strand
AACTCAGCCCTAGCCCCCAATTCCAACTCCAGCCCTAGCCCCCAGCCTCAGCCCCAGTTCTCATTTCCAGCTCTAGCCCCAGCCCCCAGCTCTAGCTCCAGCACCCAGCCCCCAACACTAGCCTAGCCCCAGCCCCCAGCTCTAGCTCCAGCCGCCAGCCCCCAACTCCAGCCCTAGCCCCAGCCTCAGACAGTCCTCAGTTCCAGCTCTAGACCCAACCCCCAGCTCTAGCTCTGGTCCTAGACCCAGCCCCCAGACCCCAGCTCTAGCTCTGGCCCTAGACCCAGCCCCCAGTCCCAGCTCTATCTCCAGCCCTAGACCCAGGCCCCAGTCCCCAGCCCCCAGCTCTAGCTCTGGCCCTAGACCCAGCCCACAGCCCCCAGCCCCCAGCTCTAGCTCCAGCCCTAGACCAGCCCCCAGCCCCCAGCCCCCAGCACTAGCTCCAGCCCTAGACCCAGCCCCCAACTCCCAGCCACCAGCCCCCAGCCCCCAGTGCTAGCTCCAGCCCTAGACCCAGGCCCCAGCCCCCAGCCCCCAGCTCTAGCTCCAGCCCTAGACCCAGCCCCCAGCCTCCAGCCCCCAGCTCTAGCTCCAGCCCTAGACCCAGCCCCCCAACCCCCAGCCCCCAGCTCTAGCTCCAGCCCTAGACCCAGTCCCCAGAAACCAGCAACCAGCCCCCAGCCCCCAGCTCTAGCTCCAGCACTAGACCCAGTCCCCAGCCCCAGCCCCCAGCTCTATCTCCAGCCCTAGACCCCAGGCCCCAGCCCCCAGCCTCCAGCCCCCAGCTCTAGATCTGGCCCTAGACACAGCCCCAGGCCCTAGCCCCGAGCCCCCAGCTCTAGCTCCAGACCTAGACCCAGCCCCCAGAAACCAGCCCCCAGACCCCAGCCCACAGCTCTAGCTCCAGCCCTAGACCCAGCCCCCAACTCCCAGCCCCCAGCCCCCAGCTCTAGCTCCAGCCCTAGACCCAGCCCCCAGCCCCCAGCCTCCAGCCCCCAGCCCCCAGCTCTAGCTCCAGCCCTAGACCCAGTCCCCAGCCCCCAGCCTCCAGCCCCCAGCCCCCAGCTCTAACTCCAGCCCTAGACCCAGCCCCCAACCCCCAGCCCCCAGCTCCCAGCTGTCCCCATTTAATTTTCATTTAAAACAAAACAGTTGCCACAGAGCTGTGGCTAAAAACAGAAATCCCTTCCAGCTCTGGGCAAATTAGCAGGAATATCTTATTATGGAAACCGTGGGCGATGGACCCTCTTCCAGGGCAGTAAATGAATCGGGCCTCCTGGTCACCTCACTTCCCGGCCGGCCTCCAAACCCCCTTCTCCAAAGCTCCAAGCAATTAACCTTGTCTCTCCCCGCAGGACCCCACATCACCCTCTCCCTCACAGGCTTGGCTTGGCCTCTTTCAAAGCTCTTGCCTGAGGAATTCTGTCAGAAATCAGTAGCACCTTGAGGACTGAGGTCAGGGGACTTCCTTGCTACACAGGAAGGCATGTTCTATCAGAAAAGGGAAATGCTCTCTCGGGCCCTCAGATCTGGGCAACTAAAAATAAACTAATAGGCCTTAAATTAACTTTTTCTTTTTTTTTTTTTGGCAACCCCCCCTTCCCTACCGCCCCCTCCCCTTACTTTCCACCAAGACTTCAACTTGAAGGAAAAGCATTTATTATCTGAGAGTGACACACAGGAAATTAGGCTTATAAATTGTGCTTAAAATGTTATAGTTTCCAACTTTCTTTAATGCTAATCTTAATGCTAATAGGTTGTGAGATATGTGTTTTGACTTGAGAGCTCTCTCTCCCTCTCTCTCTCTCTCTCCCTCTCCCTCTCTCTCTCTCTCTCCCTCTCTCTCTCCCTTTCTCTCTCTCTCCCTCTCTCTCCCTCTCCCTCTCTCTCTCTCTCTCTCTCTCTCTCTCTCTCTCTCCCTCTCTCCCTTTCTAATTATTTCTCAGCTCCATCAAGTGAAACCTTGTGGCCAAAGGCTTCCGGGAGTTCTCAGAAAGTCTCCTAGTGGGATTCAAGGGCATCTTCCTATGGGAGGCTTCCAGAAAAATGCTTGTTGCCTCCTGTGAATTCCATCCATCCGAAGTTCAAAAGCTCAAGTTCTTAACGTGAAACGTAAGATACCAGCTTTGGGTTGACATTCCATTATTAGAATTGAAAGTTAGGGCCCTGGCCCAGGCCTTCCAAGTCTCTCTCAGGAAACTGTGTTCTTGTCAGAAAAACCTTGATGTGTGTGTGTGTAGGGGGGGGGGGAAAGGCGGGGGGAGTTGAAACAGCTCAATTGGGGGGTCCGCGGTAGTGCAGCGGGTTAAGCACAGGTGGTGCAAAGCACAAGGACCCAGTAAAGCGTAAGGATCCCATTCGAGCCCCCCGCTCCCCACCTACAGGGGAGTCACTTCACAGGCGGTGAAGCAGGTCTGCAGGTGTCTGTCTCTCTCTCCCCCTCTCTATCTTCCCCTCCTCTCTCCATTTCTCTCTGTCCTATCCAACAACGACGACAGCAATAACCACAACAATAATAACTACAACAATAAAACAACAAGGGCAACAAAAGGGAAAAATAAAAATAAATAAACAGCTCAATTGGATAGTGTGATAGTGTGCTGCTTTGCGATGAGTGCAACCAGGTTCAAGCCCAACCCCATCCCATTTGAAGGAAACTTTGCTCTCTCTCTCTCTCTCTCTCTCTCCTTCCTCCCTCCCTCCCCCTCCCTCCCTCTCTCCCTTTCTCTCTGCCCCAGGCTCACCGGGCACTGGTATTCTAGCATCACCACCCCCATCCAGAGTCCCGCTCAGTCTCCTCTTGAGGCCTTGGCTAAGCTCTTCCCTTCAGCACCTCAGTTCTGTCAGAGAGACTCGCAGAGCAGGCAGGGATCCCCCAGCCCTCACGTCCCCAGGCAGAAACGGGCATCTCCAGGTCCTGCAGCCATGTGTAGGGACCCTGCGGTGGTGGGAGGCGCCTGGGACTGTTCCCTTGGCTATTCAGGAGGCAAATCATCCCTCCAGGAGGCTGGCATCAACCACTGGGTCCCACTGGAGATCTGGGGGGAAGTGGACTTCTCTTGACTACAAGAATAAAGATGATGTTGAGGAGATGCTATAAGGTATGACAGCAGGCTGGGTGCACACCTGAGGGCCCAGAGGCTTCAGGTTCAATCCCCAGCACCACCACACACCAGGGGAACAACAGTCTGGTCTCTCTCTCTCTTTCATAAAATAAACAAATCTTCGGGGCCAGGTGGTGGCACAGTGGGCTAAGCGCACATGGCGTCAAGCACAAGACCTGCATAAGGATCCTGGTTCGAGTCCCCGGCTCCCTACCTGTTGGTGGGGGGGGGGGGTCTGCTTCATAGGTGGTAAAGTCGGTCTGCAGGTGTCTGTCTTTCTCTCCCCCCTCTCTGTCTTTCCCTCCTCTCTCCATTTCTCTCTCTTCTATCCAACAACAAGAACAGCAATGACAACAATAACAACAACAACAAGGGCAACAAAATGGGGGAAATGGCCTCCAGGAGCAGTGGATTCCTAGTGCAGGCTCTGAGCCCCAGCAATAACCCTGGAGGCAGAATGAATGAATGAATGAATGAATGAATGAATGAATGAATGAAATCTGAGCCCCAGCAATAACCCTGGAGGCAAAATGAATGAATGAATGAATAAATAAATAAATAAATAAATAAATAAAATCTGAGCCCCAGCAATAACCCTGGAGGCAAAATGAATGAATAAATAAATAAATAAATAAATAAATAAATAAAATCTTTTGACTTTATTTTGAAAGAATCAAAACAAAATAAAATAAAATGCAGGGTCTCAGCCCAGCAACAGCTGTCTGTCACCTGTTTCCTCTCTTTCTCTATAGACAGGGCTCCACACTGGGGCAGCACGGCTCTCTGTCAAGGAGCTGGCCGGCTGTCACAGAAGCCATTTGTTCTCACTCCTGACAGGGAGTCATGCTGCCCCAACGTGGGGCCAGCACTGATATGGCAGGACCCGGGTTTAAGAGGAAGTAGCCCGGCCTCACTCCGGCGGTCTGCTCTGTGCCCAGCCTCGGGCAGTCTGCTCTGTGCCCAGCCTCGGGCGGTCTGCTCTGTGCCCAGCCTCGGGCGGTCTGCTCTGTGCCCGGCCTCAGGCGGTCTGCTCTGTGCCCGGCCTCGGGCAGTCTGCTCTGTGCCCAGCCTCGGGCGGTCTGCTCTGTGCCCGGCCTCGGGCAGTCTACTCTATGCCCGGCCTCAGGCAGTCTGCTCTGTTCCCAGCCTCGAGCAGTCTGCTCTGTGCCCAGCCTCAGGCACTCTGCTCTGTGCCCAGCCTTGGGCAGTCTGCTCTGTTCCCAGCCTCGGGCAGTCTGCTCTATGCCCGGCCTCGGGCGATCTGCTCTGTACCCAGCCTCGGGCAGTCTGCTCTGTGCCCAGCCTTGGGCAGTCTACTCTATGCCCAGCCTCGGGCAGTCTGCTCTGTTCCCAGCCTCGGACAGTCTGCTCTGTGCCCAGCCTCGGGCGGTCTGCTCTGTGCCCAGCCTCAGGCGGTCTGCTCTGTGCCCGGCCTCAGGCGGTCTGCTCTGTGCCCGGCCTCGGGCAGTCTGCTCTGTGCCCAGCCTCGGGCAGTCTGCTCTGTTCCCGGCCTCGGGCAGTCTGCTCTATGCCCGGCCTCGGGCGATCTGCTCTGTACCCAGCCTCGGGCAGTCTGCTCTGTGCCCAGCCTTGGGCAGTCTACTCTATGCCCAGCCTCGGGCAGTCTGCTCTGTTCCCAGCCTCAGGCAGTCTGCTCTGTGCCTAGCCTCGGGCGGTCTGCTCTGTGCCCAGCCTCAGGCGGTCTGCTCTGTGCCCGGCCTTGGGCGGTCTGCTCTGTGCCCAGCCTCGGGCAGTCTGCTCTGTGCCCAGCCTCGAGCAGTCTGCTCTGTGCCTGGCCTCGGGTGGTCTGCTCTGTGCCCAGCCTCAGGCAGTCTGCTCTGTGCCAGGCTGGGCAGGAGGGTGGTCAGTGTTCACTTGTCCAGCTATGGAGACCCCGGGGGACTCAGTCAGAGGAGCTGCCCCACTCATCACACATCCTACACTTTCTCCTTCTGAATTCTAATTTTTTAATATTTATTTATTCCTTTTTATTGCCCTTGTTGTTTCATTGCTGTAGTTATTATTATTGTTGTTATTGCTGCCATCATTGTTGGATAGGACAGAGAGAAAAGGAGAGAGGAGGGAAAGACAGAGAAAGGGAGAGAAAGACAGACACCTGCAGACCTGCTTCACTGCCTGTGAAGTGACTCCCCTGAAGGTGAGGAGCTGGGGGCTCAAACTGGGATCCTTACACTGGTCATTGCTCTTTGTGCCACCTACACTTACCCAGCTGAGCTACCACCTGACTCCCTTGAATTCTAATTTTTTTTTTTTAGTGCCACCAGTGTAGTCACTAAGGTTCCGTGCCTGCTTGATGAATATACCACTCCTAGAGGCCATTTGTTCCTTTTTATTTATTCTTATTGGCTAGGACAGAGAGAAACTGAGAGGAGAGGGGGAGTCAGAGAGGGAAAGAAGAAGACGGACACCTGCAGCCCTGCTTTGCAACTTGTGAAGGGTTCCCCCTGCAGGTGAGGAGCCGGGGGCTTGAACACACTTGCTGATATGTGCAATTCATATGTATGGTTTCTTTCTTTCTTTCTTTCTTTCTTTCTTTCTTTCTTTCTTTCTCCTCTCTCTCTCTCTCTCTTTGTCTCCAGGGTTATCGCTGGGGCTTGGTGCCTGCACCACAAATCCACTGCTCCTGGAGGCCATGTTTCCCCCCTTTTTGTTGCCCTTGTTGTTGTAGCCTCATTATGGTTATTACTGTTGTTGTTGATGTCGTTCGTTTTTGGATAGGACAGAGAGAAATGAAGAGAGGAGGGGAAGACAGAGAGGAGGAGAGAAAGACAGACACCTGCAGACCTGCCTCACCACCTGTGAAGCAACTCCCCTGCAGGTGGGCAGCCGGGGGCTTGAACCGGGATCCTTACACCAGTCCTAGCACTTGGTACCACCTGTGCTTAACCCACTGGGCTACCGCCTGACTCCTCTGGAGGCTAATTTTTTTCCCTTTCATTGCCCTTGTTTATCATTGTTGTTAGTAGTACTGTTGTTACTATTGTTGAATAGGACAGAGAGAAATGGAGAGAGGAGGGGAAGACAGAGGAGGAGAGAAAGACAGACACCTGCAGACCTGCTTTATCACTTGTGAAGTGACTCCCCTGCAGATGGGGAGCTGGGGCTTGAATCAGGATCCTTACAACAGTCAATGCACTTCATGCCACTGCCCAGCACCCCAGTTTCTTTTTTATTTAAACAGTTTTTAAATCTTTGGTTATTTATTGGATAAAGACAGACAAAAATTGAGAGGGAAGGGGGCGATAGGGAGGGAGACAGAGAGACACCTGCAGCCCTGTTTCACCACTAGCAAAGCTTTCCCCTGGCAGGTGGGGACCAGGGGCTCAAATCTGGGTCCTTGCACACTATAATGTGTGCGCTTAACCAGGTGCGCCACTGCCCTGGCCCCTGGGTAACTTTTTTTTTTAAGCAGTGAACTTTTGAAACAGGCCGGGCTGGCGCCGTCTGCTCAGACACATACACCTCACAGACGACTTACAGTGAGCTGCAGACACTGCTGGCATAGGCACTGGGAACCCCAGCCCACTGCCCCGAATTACAGGACTGGTGTTATTACAATACTCGTTTTATTGCCATGGTCTGCTGCTGAGCCCGAAGCTTCTCCCCCACAGCTTCTCCGAGGTGTGCCTGTGCCCCCTCCCAGGAGTGTGCTCCACACTCCCCCAAATCAGAACCAGGACCCTTCTTCTTCATTCAACAGCCCAGAGCCAATGCCTTAGATTCCTACCGCTCCACACCTTGGGGTGATTATTATTTATGCATCCTCAGGTCTGCTGTGAGCTCTACAAGGCCAGGACTGGCTCTCAGCTCTGTTCAGAAAGCCCTTTGAGGGATGAGCACTGCACCATGCTCTGCTCGTAGCCATTGACGGAACGTTAGAGAACCTTCCATCCCTGCTCTTGAAAAGCTTTCTGCCAAGACGGAGACAGACAGACAGACACACACACACACACACACACACACACACACACACACACACAGAGAGAGAGAGAGAGAGACTTGAACAGCAGCAGAATACTGAGAGGCAAACTTTGGCTCGAACCTGTGTGTCAACTGATTTTACAACCTATCACAGAACATTATAAATGTCTCTCCCCACCTGCCCCCCTACACACATTCCTGGAGGGCAGGGTCCTTAGTGACACTGGCGGGCGGCGTGGGAAGGGACAGTCTTCCTGCTGTATCCTTTACATTGCTAAGATCTGTGGAGGGTGCATTAGTGGGGACAAGAGACAGATGTGGGCAGGTGGAAAAACACCCAGACTGGGGAGGAGGGGAAGATTCCAGAGAGAAGTGACATAGAACTAAAGGTTTGCTTGGTTGCTCTCTCTCTCTCTCTCTCTCTCTCTGTCTCTCTCTCTACCAGATCTCTGCATAGCTCTGACTTATAGTGTTGCTTGGGATTGAACCTGGGAACTGTGGTGCCTCAAGTATGAAAGCCTTTTTTTCATTTTAAAAAATATATTTTATTCAATGAATACTTATTGGATAGAGATAGAGAGAAATCAAGAGAGCAAGGGGGTGATAAGAGAGGGGAAAAAGACAGAAATAGTTGCAGCTCTGTATTACTGTTTTCCCCTTAAGATGGGGACTGGAGGCTTGAACCTGTGTCCTTGTGCATGGTAACATGGGCACTCAGCCAGATGCACCATCATCTGGCTCCCCAGTCTCTATCCCATTACTTTTTATGTCCTACTAGTATTTCATGGAGTAGATGTACTAGCCCATGTCCTTATTTGTTTGTCTGTGAATAAACTTAGGGATATATATTATTTTGGCTGTTGTGAATACTGCTAGTGTAAACATTATGAAAGTCTTTTTACATAACCGTTATGTTGTCTCTCCAACCCTGAATTAAGATTTGCAGAAGTGGAATCCGGAGGTGCAGGGACAGGGACGGGCACAAAGAAACCATACGTGTGTGGACCCAGAAGGGAGGAAGAGAGAGCAAGGCATCTTGAGGGTGCAGCATGGCTGCTGGCTCAAAGATGAGGGGACAGACTGCGGCGATGAGGTTGTCAGGTGATCCGTGTCCAGCCGGTGCCGTGGGAGACCACAGAAGGCTTTCAGCTGGGGGCCGGGCTGTAGCGCAGCGGGTTACGCGCACATGGTGCGAAGCCAAGCACCAGAGAAAGGATCCCAGTTCGAGCCCCCGGCTCCCCACCTGCAGGGGGGTCGCTTCACAAGCGGTGAAGCAGGTCTGCAGGTGTCTGTCTTTCCCCCTCTTTGTCTTCCCCTCTTCTCTCCATTTCTCTCTGTCCTATGCAACAACAGCAGCAGCAATAACAACAACAATAACAATAAAGGCAACAGCAAGGATGACAAAATGGGGAAAACGGCCTCCAGGAACAGTGGACTCAGTGCAGACACCGAGCCACATCCATAACCCTGGAAGCAAAGAAAAACGAAGGCTTAAGCTGGGAAGAAACAACTCGTCTCTGGTGTTCAGCACAGCACCTCTCACAGGGGCCAAAATGCAGCATCAGCCCAAAGACCCACTGACAGACAGTGCAAGAACTCAGGGTCGTTCCCTCAGACTCGGAAGGGAAGAAGCCTTTGAGGATGAGTGGATGGCCTCAGAGGCATGCATGCTCAGTGAGAGAAGTCAGGAAATGAAAGACAATTACCGGATGGTTTTGCTCATGTGTGGAATATAAATAACCAAAACACAGAAACTTGGTGGTGGTAGGGACATCCTAACTCTTAGACTCTGGGAAACTACAGAGATGGTGGTTCTTGGAGGGGATATGAAGGGAAAGTGGAGGATGGATGGCTTTTCTCCGGTGTGATGACAGTGGGACTTGGCTGGCAGGTGTAGTGGGTCTTAGACACACACAGGTTCACGCTGACAGCCACCTGACTTCTATAAAGCAGTAGATTGATATTAAATCAGCAGGTAAAGAGAAGGCTCAACTGTATTGACTTCCTGAAGGGGGCTTGGAAGAGCAAGACTGGAGGGGGCTGAAGTCATGCAGATAAGTCACAGGGACCACAGCAGACCAGCAGTAGGGGCTGCCCAGTGGAACATGGACTCAAGTCTAGTCTCCCTCTTCCTCCACTGCTGCGCTGCTACGACAGAGACATATGGGATGACCTCACAAGAAGCAATAGACAGATTATCGGCCTACCAGAGGAGGAAAGAGAGGAAGAGGGGAAGAAATAACCCCAGAGGACATTGTAGAAGAAAACTTCTCGGAGTCAGGCTGTAGCGCAGCGGGTTAAGCGCATGTGGTGTGAAGCTCAAGGATGGCCGTAGGGATCTCGGTTCAAGCCCCCCACCTGCAGGGGAGTCGTTTCACAAGTGGTGAAACAGGTCTGCAGGTGTCTGTCTTTCTCTCCCCCTCTTTGTCTCCCCTCCTCTCTCCATTTCTCTCTGTCCTATTCAATGACAGCAACAATAACAATAATAATAACCACAACAATGATAAAAAAAAGTAGGGGTAAAAATGACCTCCAGGAGCAGTGGCTTTGTGGTGCAGGCACTGAGCCTCAGCAACAACCTGGAGGGAAAAAAAAAAAGAAGAAGAAGAAAACTTCTCCACTCTAAACGACAGAGAGGACATCAAGATTCCAGAATCCCAAACCCAGGTGTCAAACAACAGATGAGTGGCTGAGCAAGTTGTGGTCTAGATACACAATGGAATACTGCTCAGCTATTTAAATGGTGATTTCACCGTTTTCAGCCCAACTTGGATGGAACTTAAAAGGATCATGTTAAGTGAAATAAGTCAGAAACAGAAGGATGAATATGGGATGACCTCACTATCAGGCAGAAGTTGAAAAACAATATCAGAAAAGAAAACACAAGTAGAACCTGAACTGGAGTTGGTATATTGCACCAAAGTAAAAGACTCTGGGGTGGGTAGGTTGGGGCAGGGGTGGGGGGAGTACAGGTCCTGGAAAAGGATAACAGAGGACCTACTGGGGGTTGTATTGTTATGTGGAAAACTGAGAAATGTTATGCATATACAAACTGTTGTATTTACTGTTGACTGTAAAACATTAATCCCCCAGTAAAGGAAAAAATATATATATTCCAGAATCCCAGAGAGTCCCAAACAGAATCAACAGAGACCCAGAAACACTACAGCACTGTTGGATAGTATGCCAGCTCCCCCTGACTTCTGCTTAACCATATGCCTATATAGGGATAGATTTAATCCCATTCAAAGCTTTGGTCTATTTACATAAATCACTTTTACATTTACATAAAGCACCACACTCCCTCCAGGGCATTGGTGGTTTAGTGGTAGAATTCTCACCTGCTCCACCCCCTCTCCTTGTCACACCCTGATCCTCTCCTTGTCACACCCTGATCTTCCACCAGTCACTTTTTGCTCCACCCTCTCTATGTCACATCCTGTTTCCACCCTACTTGGAGAGTATAAAAACAGCTGCTCTTCTGATTAAAGACACTTGGAAATTGCTCTCCGGCTCTGAGAGTTCCAGAGTGTATCTCCTGTGAAGTTAGTGCGGCACGAGTTCCTGATCCCTCTCCCACGCAGCAGCTAGATCAGCTCCAGTTGAGTTCTCTCCAAACCAGAGAGCACTAGCTTGGGAAGAAGCACCCTCAGGCTATCCTGGCATAGCACATCATAGTAACAATGGAAAGAAGTAAGGATAAAGAATCCTAAAGGTTACAAGAGAAAAACAAAGAGTCACATACAGAGGAAAATCCTTAAGATCAGCAGACTTCACACAAACTCTAAAAGCCAGAAGAGAATAGCAAGATATCTATCGAGTGGTCAATGAAAAAGGATTTTTTTTTCCTCCAGGGTTACTGGGGCTTGGTGCCAGCCTATAAATATACTGCTCCTAGTGGTCATTTTTTTTATTTATTCCCTTTTGTTGCCCATGTGTTTTTTTTGTTGTTGTTGTAGTTATTACTGTTCTTGTTGGATAGGACAGAGAGAAATGGAGAGAAGAGGAGAAGACAGAGAGGGGGAGAGAAATATAAACACCTGCAGACCTTATACATCACTTGTGAAGCGACTGTCCTGCAGGTGAGGAGCCGGAGGCTCGAATTGGGATCCTTACACCAGTCCTTTCTCTTTGCTCTGCCTGCTCATTTTTCTGTTTTATTGGATAGGACTGAGAAATCGAGATAGGGAGAGACAGACAGACAGGAAGACAGACGCCTGCAGACCTGCTTCACCACTTGTGAAGTGCCCTGGTGGAGGTGGGTAGTGTGGGCTTGAACCCAAGTATTTGCTCAGGTCCTTGCATTTAGTACTATGTGCACTTAACCAAGTGTGCCACCACTCAGACCAAAAAGATTTTCAACCAAGAATGGTATATCCTGCTAGACTGTCATTCCAATTAGATGGAGGGATAAAAACCTTCTCAGGGGGAGTCAGGCAGTAGCACAGCCAGTTACGTGCATGTGGTGCAAAGCGTTAATGTACCGGCATAAAGATCCTGGTTCCAGCCCCAGGCTCCCCACCTACAGGTGAGTCACTTCACAGGTGGTGAAGCAGGTCTGCAGGTGTCTATCTTTCTCTCCCCCTCTCTGTCTTCCCCTCCTTTCTCCATTTCTCTCTGTCCTATCCAATGACGACATCAATAACAACAACAGTAATAACTACAACAATAAAACAACAAAGGCAACAAAAGGGAATAAATAAATAAAATAAATATTTAAAAAAACCTTCTCAGATAAACAACAGTCAAAGTAGGCAACAATCACCAAGCCTACCCTGAAAGAGGTTCTAAAAGACCTCCTATAAACATTAGCAATATCACCAAAAAAAAAGTCATATATCAGAACACACACACACAAATGTGTAAAATAACAGCACTGAAATACTTTAAATCCATGTCAACAAATGTAGACATTGTCAACAAATGTAGATTCACCCACTTAAAAGGTATGGAGTAGGAGGATGGACCAGAAAACACAACTCAACCATATGCTGTCTGCAGGAATCCCACCTAACTCAACTAGGCAAACACAGACTCAAAGTGACAAGATCTTTTTTTTTTTCTTTTAATTTCTTTATTGAGGAATTAATGCTTTACATTCGACAGTCAGTACAAAAGTTTGTACATGCAAACATTTCCCAGTTTTCCATATAACAATACAACCCCCGCGAGACCCTCTATCATCCTTTTTGGACCTGTATTCTCCCCCCACACTCACCCCAAAGTCTTTTACTTTGGTGCAATGCATCATTTCCAGTTCAGGATCTACTTGTGTTTTCTCTTCTGATCTTGTTTTTCAACTTCTACCTGAGCATGAGGTCATCCCATATTCATCCATCTGGCTCTGACTTATTTCAATGAACATGAATTTTTCAGGGTGCATCCAAGATGGGCTGAAAACGGTGAAGTCACCATTTTTAATAGCTGAGTAGTATTCCATTGTGTATATATATCACAACTTGCTCAGTCACTCATCTGTTGTTGGACACCTGGGTTGCTTCCAGGTTTTGGCTATTGCAAATTGTGCTGTTAAGAACATATGTGTACACAAATATTTTTGGATGGGTGTGTTGGATTCCTTAGCATATATCCCCAGGGGAGGAACCACAGGATCAAAGGGTAGGTCCATTTCTAGCCTTCTGAGAGTTCTTCAGACTGTTCTCCACAGAGGTTGGACCCACTGACATTCCCACCAGCAGTGCAGGAGGGTTCCTTTGACCCAACAACCTATCCAGCATTTGCTGCTGTTACTTTTTCTGATGTATGACATTCTCACAGGAATGAAGCGATATCTTATTGTTGTCTTTATTTGCATTTCTCTGACAATCAAAGACTTGGAGCATTTTTTCATGTGTTTCTCAGCCTTGTGGAATTCTTCTATGGTTCATATTCTGTCCATGTCCTCTCCTCATTGTTGTATGGGGTTATTTGTTTTCTTGCTGTTGAGTTTGTCAAGCTCTTTATATATTTTGGTTATTGGCCTCTTGTCTGATGTATGGCATGTAAAGATCTTCTCCCATTCTCTGAGGGATCTCTTGGTTTGGGTAGTGGTTTGCTTTGCTGTGCATAAGCTTTTTTAATTTGATGTAGTCCCATAGGTTTATACTTGCCTTAGTCTTCTTTGTAATTGGATTTGTTTCATTGAAGATGTCTTTAAAATTTGTGTGGAAAAGAGTTCTGCCAATATTTTCCTCTAAGTTTCTGGTCTAACATTCAAGTCCTTGATTCACTTGGAATTTACTTCTGTATTTGGTGAAATAAAGTGTTTCAGTTTCTTCTGCATGTTTCAAACCATTTTTTTCCAACACCATTTGTTAAAGAGACTCTGCTTTCCCCATTTTTAATAGTCTGGGCACCTTTGTCAAAGATTAGATGTCCATAGATGTGGGGGCTTACTTCTGGGCCCTCTTTTCTATTCCACTGGTCAGTGTGTCTATTCATGTTCCAGTACCAAGAATTTTTGATGACAATGGTCCTATAATACAATTTCAGATCTGGGAGTGTGATGCCTCCAGTTCTGGTCTTTCTTCTTAAGACTGTTTTGGCAATTCTAGGTCTTTTCTGGTTCCAGATAAACATTTGTAGCATTTGTTCTATTCTCCTAAAAAATGTGGTTGGGATATTGATGGGGATAACATTAAATTTGTATATGGCTCTGGGTAGTATATCCATTTTGATGATGTTAATTCTTCCAACCCATGAACATAGAATATCTTTCCACTTCTTTGTGTCTTTTTCAATTTTCTTGAGTAGTGACTCATAATTTTCAGTATACAAGTCTTTCACTTCTTTGGTTAGGTTTAATCCTAGAGGTTTTATTGTTTTCATTGCTATAGTAAAAGGAGTTGATTTCTGAATTTCAACTTCTTCTACCTTAGTGTTTGCATAGAGGAATGCCACTGACTTTTGAATGTTAATTTTGTAGCCTGACACCTTACTGTATTGCCTGATGATTTCTAAAAGCTTCTTGCTGGGTTCCTTAGGTTTTTCTATGTATACTATCATATCATCTGCAAATAGGGAGAATCTGACTTCTTCTCTTCCAATCTGTATGCCTTTAATTCCTTGCTCCTGCCTGACTGCTATGGCAAAAACTTCCAACACTATGCTGAATAATAATGGTGTTAGTGGGCTGCCCTGTTGTTGGATAGGAAAGAGAGAAATGGAGAGAGGAGGGGAATACAGAGAGGGAGAGACAAAGAGAGATACCTGAAGACCTGCTTCACCTCCCTACAGGTGGGGAGCCCAGCGTTCGAACTGGGATCCTTACGCCGGTCCTTGCGCTCTGCACCAAATGCGCTTAACCTGCTGCTCTGGAGCCTGACTCCCGGAGTTCATCTATTTTGTTACCCTGTTCTGATACTGTTTTAGCTTGTTCAGCTCGTTGTGTTCTTAGCTCAGCTATTTCAGCTTTCAGCTCTCTAATAACCTTGAGAAAATTAGTGTTTTCTTCCAGAGTCTCATTTGTCGTTTCTGCGTTTCTGTTGACAATGCTTTCAAACTCTTTACTCACTCTTGTGATTATTTCCTTAACTAGTGTTTGGATGTCGACCTCATTATTTTGTGCTTCAACCTTTGGGGGGCTTTGAGCTGGACTCTTGTCCTGGTTCATTTCTCCAATATTCCTTCTTGTTGGCTTAACCATTCTATATAGTATGTTATGAGGTCCCTCTCTCATTACTTTTCAAATTACTGATCACTCTTGCTTGGATTGACTTGTGTCTAAGTAAGGTAATTAAAGGGTTCACATTTGTGGAAATTGATATTTGTTTCAATAATATTTTAATCTCTGAGTTGGAGCACAGTGGCTTAAAAGCCTCTTTTGTTCTTTTTCTTCCCTGTATGCTATGGGAGCATGAGGGCTTTTAAACTATAAGTCGGCTTCTTAACTTAATCACTGACTCCTGACCAAAAGACAAATCAGGGTGGGGCAGAGATAATCCAGTGGTTATGCAAAGAGAATCTCATAGCCCCACCATTCAGCCACCAAGGTATAGATTTTCTCCAGGGTTTCCTGGTTAGTTCTCTGTCCCCTGGTGTTAGCAGAGGGCCTCCCCCCTACTGCTCCAGATTCTGAGGGCAGTAGCAACGGAGAATCACAGTTGCATTTGGTGAGTCTTAGGGGATTCCTTTCCTCCCTTCAGCCATTCCCTTGTTGAAACAGACTGGAGGTGGTGTCTCAACTGGTAAAGTCCTGGATTGTTTTCAGCCACTTAATCTCTCCCTAGGCTCCTCTCTGTCCACGAGCCACACGTGTTTGCACTCACCAGTGATTTGATGGGTTCCTGACATCGTTCTAGTCCTGTCTTGTTGCAGTTCCAGATGATCTCCTTTGGTATTCCTCAAAGTGAAGAGATCCTGAAAACACCATTCTGCCTCTTCACTCTCCTGGTTTTGCAGAGATGCTCGCTGCTGACAGAACCAGAGTGAGTCTTGCTCCTTGGCATCTTCTCTCTTGATCTCAACACCAGACTCCTACCCCCACCCCCAGGCTGCCACCTGCCTGGAATCTCAGCTCCATTAGCACCTTCTGCCGGGAGGAAGTCCTCTTCCCTTCCAAGCTGGAGCTCGCTTTTCCTCTCTGTATATCCTGGATGGCTGTCTGCTCACCTAGCCTGGCAGCTCCCTGAGCTGGGAAAAGAGCTCATCAGTATCTGGTGTGCCCTCACTCTGGCATGGTGTGTAGACACACCTCAGACCACAGTTACGCAAGATCTGCCTGCTGTGCCTCCAGCCCCTTCCGACCTTCCAGCTGGAATGACTTGCTCCCCTGTCTTTCCTGGAAAGCTGATCTGGTCTCCGAGACTATGTTAGCTGAAGCACTTTTACCTGCTTTTTGTCTTTCTCTCCCCCTCTCTGTCTTCCCCTGCTCTCTCCATTTCTCTCTGTCCTATCCTACAATGACATCAATAACAACAACAATAATAATTACAACAATAAAACAACAAGGACAACAAAAGGGATAAATAAATTAATATTTTTTAAAGAAGAAAAAAAAAATAATAAAAATTAAAAAAGATCTCAAGGGAGCCAGAGGACATTCCTGAAGCCCTGGGTTCAGACTGCAGCCATGTATGTAATGATAGAGCAGCAGTCTAGCCTCTCTCTCTCTCTCTCTCTCTCTCTCTCCCTTTCTTGTTATTTTCAGGGCTTCACTGATCCAGACTGACTTTCTCAGATAGAGAGAGAGAGAAAGAAGCAGAGAGATGGGAGAGGTCTGGTCCTCCAGTGCAGGGGGACCTGGGTTGTACAGATGGCAAAGCCGCACCTTCCCAGGCTTCCTCTCTCTCTCTCTCTCTCTCTCTCTCTCTCTCTCTCCCTCTCCCTCTCCCTCTCCCTCTCCCTCTCCCTCTCCCTCTCTCTTTCCTCACTCTCTCTTTTTAAAGATAAACTTAAAATAAGGCTCTCAAGGATTCTGAGTCTTTAAGAAGTTCAAGGGGGAAAGCTTCATGAGGGGTGAAGCAGTGTTGCAGGTGTCTCTCTTTTTCTCTTGCTCTGTCAGTATAAAAAATGAATAAATCAAATGAAACAAAAAAATTTAAAAGAAAGATAAGTGTTTTTTTCCTTCCTTTCTCGTCATCAGGAGAGTGTGAGTGTCCAAGTGGGTAGTTTACCAGACTCTGTGGTCAGGAGTCTGGACCAACTAGGCACTTGACTCCTATGATGCAAGCCTTCTGTGGGATGGGAAAACATGGGCAGGGGAGAATAGCACAGTGGTTATCCAGAAAGACTTCCAAAGGCTCAGGTTCACCCCCCTACACTACTATAAGTCAGAGCTGAGCAATGTTCTGGTAAAAATAAACAAATAAATAAATAAATTTAGAATAGGGGAAATAGCACACTGGTTATATAAAGAGACTCTCATGCCTGAGGCTCCAAAGCCCCAGGTTCAATCCCTCTACACCACCCTAAGCTAAAGTGAGCAGTGATCTGGTTAAAATAAATAAATAAATAAGTATAACATAAACAAAAATTGGGTAAACACATACCATACAAGTGTATATTCGGCATCTTTTAAGTGTAGAAATATTGTACAACATGTGTGTGTGCGTGTGTGTGCGTGTGCATGTGCTTGTGTGTGTACGTACCTGGGGCCTTGCACACCAGAAATTTCAAGGCTTCTGGAAAATGTTTTCACTCACATACACACAGAGAGAGGTAGGGAGACGTCACAGTGCTAGAAGGTCCCCTCTACTGAGCACCTCACACTGATGTCTGGAGTAGAGCTGCCATCAACGTTCTCCATGAGTTCTCTTCAGCCCCCCCCCCCCCAGCCTTCCCTCAGCCCCACCCTCCAAAGACAGCTTGGCTCCTATCTCACCTACCCATGGAAATCTGTCTTGTGGCCACACCTGGTGTCAAGGAGAGAGTGGAGGATACAAGCAGACTAGCTTCGAGCTCCAAAGAAGGGCAAAGCTCAGTGGAGAGAGGGCAGCTCAGGACAGGAATCTGACTCACAGAGTGCTATCACAAAGCCTCCCAACTTCCAGTCCCTCAAGATTCCCAGATACCCCAGATACACCAGAACCCCCACTCCCCAAGCACCCCAGCCCACACAACTCCCAGTTCCTCAACCTCACAGCCTTCCAGAGGCCCACAGCTCCCCCAGCTCACCAACCCCAAGCCCCACAGCCACACAGCCCCCAGTATCTCAACTACCAGTCCCCCCAGACTCCCCAGACCCTCAGCTCCTCCAGACCACCAGATCCCCAGCTCCAGACTCCCCAGCTCCTCCAGCTCCCCCAGTACCCCAGTCTCTCAACTCCCAGGCACCCAGACTCCCCAGAACCCCAGCTTCCCCAACCCCCTTGACCCCCAGCTCCCCCAGCCCCCTAGCTGCCCCAGATCCCCCAGTTCCCCCCAGCCTCCCAGCTCCCCTAGACTCCCCAGCCCCCCAGTTCCCCCAGCTCCCCCAGACTCCCCAGTTACCCCAGCCCCCAGCTCCCCCAGTTCCCCCAACCTCCAGCCCCAAACTCCTACAGCCCCCCAGACTCCACAGCTCCCCAGCTCCACCAGCACCCAACCCCACAGCTCCACCAGCCCACCACCCCAGACTCCCCCAACTCCCCCAGCCCCCCAACTACCCCAGCAGCCCCAGCTCCCCCAGACCCCCAGCCCCCAGAACCCAGCACCCAAGCTCCCTAGCTCCCCCAGTCCCGCAGCCCCCCAGCCCCCCAGCTCCTCAGCCCCCCATACCCCCAGCACCCCAGACCCCAGCACCTCAGCCCCCCATCCCCCTAGCTACCCCAGTCCCCCAGGTCCCAAGCCCCCCAATGTCCCAGCCCACAGCTCCCCAGCCCCCCAGCTCCCCTAGACTCCCCAGCCCCCCAGTTCCCCCAGCCCCCAGCTCCCCCAGATTCCCCAGTCCCCCAGCCCCCAGCTCCCCCAGACTCCCCAGTCCCCCAGCCCCCAGCTCCCCCAGCCCCCAGAACCCCAGTCCCCCAGCCCCCAGTCCCCCAGCTCCCCCAGACTCCCCAGTCCCCCAGCCCCCAGCTCCCCCAGACTCCCCAGTCCCCCAGCCCCCAGCTCCCCCAGTCCCCCAGCCCCCAGTCCCCAGCTCCCCCAGACTCCCCAGTCCCCCAGTTCCCCCAGTCCCCAGCTCCCCCAGTCCCCCAGCCCCCAGCCCCCAGCCCCCCAGTTCCCCTAGAGTGATCTGAGGCAAGCAGTCCCCCCCTCTGGGGTGGGGGTGTCACACCATTGAACACTCAGTGATATTAGTGGCTGGTAGCAATTAACTCATCTGACTCTCAGCTAGTCTCCAGGAATGTTCTGTGAAGTCAGCATTCTTTCTCCTACGACAGCAATCTGAGGGTGGCTGGGTGGTGGGCACCTGGTTAAGCACACATATTACAGTGCGCAAGGACCCAGGTTCAAGCCCCTTGGTCCCCACCTGCAGGGGGAATGCTTCACAGTGGTGACACTGGGCTGCAGGTGTCTCTCCGTTTCTCTCCCTCCCCATCTCCTCCTCCCCTCTCAACTTCTCTCTATCTCTATCCAATAATAAATAAATAAATAAAAACTCTATAAGAAAAAAAAAAAAGTTGGGCAGAGCAGCAGGTTAAGTACATATGGTGTGAGAAAAAAAAAGAAAAAAAGAAAAAAAGCAGCCTAAGGTAAGCTGGAGTGGGGTAGCTCAGTGTGCCTGAGCCTCAAGCCAGAGCTGAGCAGTGGCTCTCTGACAAGACAAGCAAATAAACAAACAGCGTTTGGCCTGGGCCCCTCTGTCTGCCCAAGGTCCCAGGACTAGCCCATCCCAAGGGAGCTGACTGTCCAGTTCATCTTCTGGCCTGTGGTGGTGCCTTCCTCACAGCCAGGCTGAGGCCCCTCCCGCCACCGCTCCTAAGCCGCTCAGAGAGAAGAGACTGTGGGTTGAGTGCCCACCCCCACTCCAGCCCCATTAACCCCTCAGAACACAGCTCCCCCGAAGTTCCTCCACACCTGCAGGTTCTGCCAGGAAGGAAGTGCCCGTATTTCATGAGAGAGAGAGAGAGAGAGAGAGAGAGAGAGAGAGAGAGAGATCAAACACCCTCCACCGGTGACTTTAACTTATTTATGGGTTTTGATTTCCCCCGCCCCTCCCCAGATCATTTCCTTCTGACCCTGCCAGAAGTCCCGCAGCCCCCATGGTTATTAATGCCGCTGTTCATGAAAGAAGCCAAACGGTAGCCAGCGAGCCCTGGAGGCTCCAGCTGAGGTGTTTCACTCCTACTGGACACAGGCCTCACTCACGTCTGCCCTTTTTCAGGTGAAGACAGACCCACAGGGGGTTCAGAAGGGCGGAGCCTCAGGAGGGAGACAGAGAGAGGAGAGATTTGCTCACAGGGTCTCTCCATCTCTGAGAGGGAATATCTCTCCTCGAGGAGAACATGCCTAAGCCAAGCTTCTCATCCCAAGGGGCCCTCCTCCACTCTCCCCCTTGGTTGAGATGTTCCAGAAATCTCAGGCAAAGCCTCCCTGATCAGAGTTCTTCTTTTCCTGCCTGGGTGAAGACATTTGGGGCCAGGCAGTGTTGTCCCCTGTTGGTTAAGCACAGGTGACAGCAAGGGCAAGGACCCAGGTTCAAGTCCCCCATCCCTACCAGCTGGGGGGGGGGGCTGCAGGTGTCTCTCTTTCTCTCAATCTCTCTGTCCTGTCAAAACACAAAGGTATCCAATGGCAGATGGGTGGCTGAGAAAGTTGTGGTCTAAATACACAATGGAATACTACTCAGCTACCAAGAAAGATGAAGTCACCTTCTTCCAGGACCCGGTGGTGGTGCACCTGGTTGAGCACACATATTACAGTGCGCAAGGTCCCTGGTTCGAGCCCCCAGTCTCCACCTGCAGGGGGGAAAGCTTTGCAAGTGGTGAAGCAGGGTTGCAGGTGTCTGTCTCATGGAGCTTGAAGGAATGGTTTTAGATGAATAAGTCAAAAAGGGAAGAATGGCTACAGCATGATCTCACTCGTAGAAAAAACTTTAGGAACAAAAACAGAAAGGGAGGATACAAAGTAAGACTTTTGGACTGGCTGTGGTGTATTGCATCAAAGCAAAGGACTCTGGGGACAGGGAGGGAACAGGGGTGGTGTGGTGTGAGGGGCAGTGCTTTGGGGTCCCGGTGCCTGATGGGGGAAAGTCTCCTTAGCTGGAGCTGCAAGTGTTGTAGATGCCTGTCATAGTGACACAAGAGACTTTATCCATGTGTCAACAACTGTACTGTGAACCATTACCCTCCCAATAAAATGGTTTCTTTTTAATTTTTACTTACAAAAAGGAAACACTGACAAAACCATAGGATAAGAGGGGTACAACTCCACACAATTCCCACCACCAAAACTCTGTATCTCATCCTCTCCCCTGACAGCTTTCCTATTCTTTATCCCTCTGGGAGCATGGACCCAGGGTCATTGTGGGATGCAGAAGGTGGAAGGTCTGGCTTCTGTAGTTGCTTCCAGCTGAACATGGGCATGGGCAGGTGGATCCATACTCCCAGCCTGCCTCTCTCTTTCCCTAGTGGGGTGGGGCTCTGGGGAAGCAGGGCTCCAGGACACATCGGTGGGGTCGTCTGTCCAGGGAAATCTGGTTGGCCTCATGGTAGCATCTGGAACCTGGTGGCTGAAAGAAGAGTTGACACATAAAACCAAACACATTGTTGACTAATCATGAACCTAAAGGCTGGAATATTGCATATTAAGATTTGAGGGTCTCCGTTTTGTAGATAGTTAGTAGGCCTATTTTAGTTATATTCCAAAGGGCCTGTAGCTATACTAGTTTTTTTTTTTTCCCCTGAGCCTGATATCTGAATGCAGGTGGATCCTAGTTATTGTCTGGGGAGATTATGTCATGGCTGGAAAAAGGACAAGAAATCTGGATCAGGGAAGAGAGTAGCTCCCAAATATGGGAAAGGTATATAAATATTATTCTTTGTAAACCCCATTGATTTGATGTGATCTGGGGCCCATAATTAGCTTAGGAGCCTATGTGACCTCTGCATCCCTGTAGATCTGAGCTCACATTCTATGGTCATGAGTAGGAATGTTCTAAGCTGCCCCAATTACAGGACCTGTTTTCCTCAGGTGTAGCATAGAGTATGTTGTTCAGCCTCCCTTCGGAGGATGGAACCTTCTCTGCCATTGTTGATCCATGTTGAGGGCAAGGTCCTATGATGTTGTTTTCAACGGGTTATGTTGTTTTCGCCGGGCTGGCTTCATGGGCGGGCAACAGACGACCAGGGACTCATGGCTGGGTTGTACGCAGTATCTCTTTATTCATGCAGGACGCAGCACAATCTAAGCCGAGCTAAGCCAAACTCAAGTACCCTAAAACTCACAATGCTGTCTTTATATATACTTGCCAAGTAGGGTGGAAACAGGATGTGACATAGAGAGGGTGGAGAGAAAAGTGACTGGTGAAAATCAGAGGAGCTGGCATACTATCCAACACTATGAGGGCCCACAAAGGCATCCGTTATGTTGCTCCTGATGGAGATGACCAGTAATAGTGGAGAGAGGGATCTGTTAGGGGTCTAGGCCCATCGTGTCTGGGTGGGAATCTCAGGACTCCCTGAATAGGGCCCCAGCTGATGGGGTGGCCTGATAGTGACTAAAGAGTCATCATTAAAGTATGCCAGTCTCTTGCCCTTATTCAACTTTTGTAGTCCTTGCTTTGATAAAGTTAGCTTTGGAGTGACTGAGGGAAGTGATTTTTTAAAAAGTAAAGAAAAAAAAAAAGCCACTGGTGTGGTTTATTCATCATGCTGGCACCAAGCCCCTGAACTAAGCCTGGTGGCAAAAGGGATAAAAATCCTCAGTAGAGACCTTGCAGGTGGTTATCAAGGCCACACACAGTCCCCGAATGATTTTGGGGCAAAGATTCCAGCCCATCGAGTCTAGTCAGCCAGCAAGAGGGCTGTGTCTTGGCCAAGAAGACCCTGCACCCTCGGCCCTGCCTTCCCCCATCAGCGCACAGTGTGCCCGGCATCTTCCTATGAGACCGGCCCCTCTAAATACACAATGGAATACTACTCAGCTATCAAGAAAGATGAAGTCACCTCCTTCTGGGGCCCTGTGGTGGTGCACCTCATCAAAGCACACCACGCTCGGGATGGGGTGGAGGGTCAGGCCCCAGGCCAAGAACCAGAGCAGACCAGACGCAGTTCAAGCCACCGTGACCTTCATAACTTCAAGAAGGTGATGAGCCCAGAGAGACGGGAGGAGCCTGTGGGGAGGAACCCGGCCCGGACAGCAGAACAGGCGCTGGGACACCTGGGAGAGCTCAGGCCAGAGAGGAAGAAAACTTTGGACTAAAACCGTCAGAGCTTGTGGCCCCACTGGTGCCTGGGTTGTGTCCACTGGAGGGCTTCCTGGGCTCGCCACCTGTCCTGGACACGTGGGAAAGCTACTCTGAGGGAAGGTGTTTTCTGCATTGTGTACAACAACAACAACAACAAAAGTTTCAAATACAAATACAAAAAATTTTTAAAAAGGGAGTGAATCAAATCTGGTTACAGAAAAGAACAGCAATGAGACTGATAGTCTGTTCAGATTCAGAGGTGATTTTATTATTTTATTTTATTTTAATGAGAGAGAGAGAGGAAGACAGAGAAGATAGAAAGGCAGTGGTGGGTGTAGATAGCATATTGGCTACACAAAGAGACTCAAAGTCCCAGGTTCAGGCCTCTGCACCAACATAAACTGAAGCTGATTCATGCTTGGGGTGGGTGGGGGGAGAGAGGGAAGGAATAACCAGAGCTTTGCTCAGCTCAGCTCAGCTCTGCCTTATGGTGGTGCTGGGGCTTGAACCTAAGACCTTAGAGCCTCAGGCATGGAAGTCTTTTTTTTTTTTAATATTTTTTTACATTTATTTACTTATTTTCCCTTTTCTTGCCCTTGGTTATTATTACTGTTATAGTTGTTATTATTGTTGTTGATGTTGTTCGTTGTTGGATAGGACAGAGAGAAATGGAGAGAGGAGGGGAAGACAGAGACGGGGAGAGAAAGACAGACACCTGCAGACCTGCTTCACCGCCTGTGAAGCGACTCCCCTGCAGGTGAGGAGCCGGGGGCTTGAACCGGGATCCTCATGCCTGTCCTTGCGTTTACCGCCAGGGGTGCTTAACCCGCTGCGCTAGCACCCGACTCCCAGGCACGGAAGTCTTTTATGTAACCATTACGTGACTCCCCAGCCCAGAGGTGATTTTCACTTCTGTCACCAGAGTTATTGCTGGGACTGGGTGCCTGAACTGAAGGTCCACTGCCCCCTGAGGTCATTCTCTGCCCCCCTTCATATGATATTTGCTGGGCAGAGAGAAATTGAGAGGAGACAAAGAGATGTGGAGAGAGCAAGAGCGATACCTGCACACCTGCTTCACTGTTCATGAAGCAACCCCTCCAGGTGGGAGCAGGGACTTGAAGCTGGGTCCTCGAGTCTGGGGACCTGTGCTCTCAACTGATTGTACCACTCCCCACCTCCACAGAAAAAAGTGAGGCAGGGAGAGAGGGGGCGGGGAGAGGAGGAAAGACACCGGCCTCAAAGCTTCCTTCTGTGTAGGCTTGAGCCTGGGTCACACATGGGAAATTCAGAGCTGCTTTGCAGGCCCCCTGAGTGTACAGGGTGGGTCCCTCTGTGCCCCGGCTGCAGGGCGTGAGGGTGCTCTGTGTGGGCATTGGGCTTGCGGGCATGCGGCAGGCCTGGGCTCTGCTCCTAAGAAGGGCACAGAACCGCCCCCGCCCCAGGCTCGCCACTGGCAGCAGCCCCGAGGCTGAGGCTGCGTGCCCCATCAAGGCTGGCTGGCCCCGGTGCCAGTTTATTTGCATGTGGCCCAGGGTTCCAGGCTGGGGGTGGCACACAATGGAGCAGTTATGCCCAGCTCCTGGGTTCCAGCCCAGGGCCCTGTGCTCACTGTGGCTTCCATTCATTCCAAAGGACAAGAATCTGGGGAGCAGGAACCCACCCCCGGGGGTCCCAGCCTCGCCTGGGGGCGGCTGGGGGGTCTTTGCCTGGTCAGGGAACATTGTTTGGATTCTTGCTGGAGGCAGGGAAGATGCCCCCTCAGGGAGCGCTCTCACAGCCTCCCTCCCTCCTCCCCTGCCAGTCTCTGGGGCCCAGCCTCCCCTTTCCACTGGGATCCAGCTCCTTGACTCAGCACTGGCCTGTTACCCCACCTGGGGACAGCAGTGAAGGCCACCAGGGCATGGTCCCTTCAGAGGCCATCCCCCAGCCCAGAAAACTGGGCCAACTGCTCCTCCTCCCTGAGTCTCAGTTTCCTCATCTGTCAAGTGGACAGATTGATTCCTGCCTCTTCAGACTGCCGAGGAAATGAGATCAAGCGCTTTTTCTTGCTGTCTGCCTCCCCCCACCAGGGCTGTGAGTGGTGCTCAGTGCCAGCACAAGGGCTTCACCACTCCTGGAAGCTATTTGTTTTCTTTCTTTTCACAGAGGGCAACAGAGAGAAGGGGAAGCACATGCAGAACCGCGCCCCTGCTTGTGAAGCTTCCCTGCTGCCAGTGGGAATAAGGGGCTTGAACCCAGGTCTTCACACTTGTTAACATGTGCTTCCTACCGGGTGAGCCACCACCCTGTCCCAACATGTGCAGTCTCACCCTCCCTAACTGTGTCTGTGGCAATAAAAGACTGTGGAATAGAAGTGATGGTGCGCAAAGACGCAGGTTCAAGCCTCCAGTCTCTGCCTGCAGGGGGGACTCTTCATAAGCAGAGACGCAGGGCTCCAGGGGGTCTGTCTCCCCTCCCCTCTCAACTTCTCTGTGTCCTGTGAAAGAAAGAAAAAAAAAGTGGAAGTGTGACCCTGGTCAAGGAGGTCTTCTCTGCCTGGGCAGAGGCGCGGCTGCCCTTTCTGCCGGGACACAGAGGTGCTGGGGCCAAGGCCGAGGGACAGAGGCAGGAAGCATCTTCTGTGCTGCCAGTCCTCCTTGGACTTGATGCTGCAGCAACTCTGCTTCCCAGAAGGCTCTGGGAGGGGGGGTCCCAAGTGTTTGGGGCACTCACTGTGCCTGGGGTGGGGGGTACAGGGCTGGCCTGGAGCCAAGGATGCTGACTGCTGCAAGGCGAGGTTCCCTGGGTCTCCCGGAGTCACTCCACAGGTTTCTCTCATTCCTGTGACCTGTGCTGCCTTCACCCCCTTTCCCTAGACCTGCACTGACATTACCCCTTTCTTGGGCCCCATGATGATGTCACCCCATTCCTGTGACCTGTGCTGACATCACTCCCTCTCTCAGGCCCTGTGCTGACATCACTTCTTTCCTGGGCCCCGTGATGATGTCACCCTCCCTATTCCTGTGACCTGTGCTGATGTCACCCCCTTTCCCTGGAGCTGCATGACATCACTGCTCTCCCAGGCCCTGCGCTGACATCACTTCTTTCCTGGGCCCTGTGACGATGTCACCCCATTCCTGTGACCTGTGCTGATGTCACCCCCTTTCCCTGGAGCTGCATGACATCACTGCTCTCCCAGGCCCTGCGCTGACATCACTCCCCCAGGACCCCACCATGGAGCTGGGGGCCCAGAAACACAGGTGTGAGAGGAACTGCGTAGGGTGGCACCTGTGGGTCCTCTCGGGACACCTGGGCACTGGCCTGAGGCTCAGGCATGGGGAAGGGGAGCTGGGTCATGGGCACCCCCATATCTGACCGGTCTTCTTCCTGGCCCAGAAGCTGCTGGAACTTCAGGGCTGGGGTTGAGGCTGTTTGCAGAGTCCAGTCAAGATTTCTGGGTGCTGTCTCACAGGGTCTCAGCAGGGTGACCTCGGGTACAAGGCGGTCCTCGGAGTGGTGGGTGGGGGTTGGCAGACCAGCGCCAAAATGAGCTGCTTTGGAGGCCAGGCATTGCCCCTTCTGCCATCTGTGTCTGCGGTCATTGATTGCTCCTGCCTGTCACAGCATCCGGATTCTGAGAGAGGTTACCTGTGCACAAGGACCTGGGTTCAAGCCCTGCTCCCCACCTTCATAACTGGATGACTGGTGAAGACCTGTGGCAGGACTCTCTCTCTCTCTCTTTCTCTTTCCATCTCTATCTTCCCCTCCCCTCAATTTCTGTCTTGCAAGGAAGGAAGGAAGGAAGGAATGGAGGAAGGGAGGGGGACCGGGAGGTAGCACACCCAGTTAAGTGCACACATTACCATGCACAAAGACCTGGGTTCAAGCCTCTTGCAACAGGAATGCTTTACGAGAAGTGAAGGAGGTATGCAGATGTCTTTCTCTGTTATCTATCTCCCTCTCCCCCTCTCAATTTCTCTCTGTCCTATCACAAAAAAATAGAACTTATAAAAGGGGGCCTGGGAGTGGTGGAATCATAGTGCAGGCACCAAGCTACAGCAATAACCTTGGTAGAAAAAAATCTGCATAAAAAAGAAAAAGATAAGGAGGGAGAGAAAAAGGGATCTGAGGAGATAGCATATGGTTATGCAAAAGACTTTCATGCCAAAGAAAGCAAGCAAGCAAGAAAGAAAGAAAGAAAGAAAGGAAGGAAGGAAGGAAGGAAGGAAGGAAGGAAGGAAGGAAGGACTGGCCTGTGACTGCTCCTGTCTGCCACAGCGTCAGGTCCGTAGCACCAGCCTGGTGTCCTCCTGGGTGGCCCCGTGACGTGGGCTGGTCTCGGCCGCTGGGAGCCGTGCAAGGCTGGGCTATGCCAGGAGACCCAGGGCTCTGCTGAGCCTACTCTGCCCGCGGCTGTGCCAGGGCCACCCCAACGGTGTCACCAAGAAGGAAGGAACTTCCAGCCTGCAGGAGCCGGGGTGAATGGGCCCACACCTGCAAGCCCAGACAGACCCAGAGTCAAGAGACAGAGGGACATCGGAGTTGAGAGAGGACTCCAGGGGCCATCAAGGGCAGCTCTGCTGGAGAGCACACACTACAGTGCACGAGGACCGGGTTCGAGCCCCGTTCCCACAAGCAGTGAGGCAGGGCTGTGGGCATTTCTCTCCTCCCCTGTCTCTCTCTTCCCTCTCTATTTCTGTCTGTCTCTATTCAAAATAAATACATAAAAGCATTTGACAAAATTTGTAAAAAGAAAGAGTGTTTTGTTGGAGGGGGAAAATGGGGTCTCTGGGACAGAAGGGAGAAAAGAGGGAGCAAGGAAGGAAGGAGGAGAGAAGAGAGGGAGGAAGTTAGGAAGGAAGGAGAGAGAGGGAAGAAGAAAGGAAGGGAGGAAGGCAGGAAGGCAGGCAGGAAGGAAGGGAGGAAGAAAGGGAGGGAGGAAGGAAGGCAGGCAGGCAGGAAGGAAGGAAGGAAGGAGAGAGAGGGAAAAATAAAGGAATGGAAAGGGCAGAAGGAAGGAGAGAGGGGAGGGAGGAGGGAAGGAAGAAGGGAGGGAGGATGAAAGAAGAGGGGAGGGGAGGGAGGGAGGAGGGTTGTCTCCTAAAGGGACCAGGCCCTGGGCAGCAGTGTGGAAGGCGTTCAGGTGTGTCTCTCTCTTTCCCTCTCCATCTCTGTCTTTCCCTCTCTGTCTCTGTCTTTCCTTCCCCATCTCTATCTTTCCCTCTCCATCTATGTCTTTCCCTCTCTGTCTCTACCTTTCCCTCTCTGCCAGGCTAGCTTCGTGGGCGGGAGACAGACGACCAGGGACTCATGGCTGAGCTGAAACGCAGTTCAATCTTTATTGATGAGCGGGGATGCAGTGCAATCAATCTAATCTCTATTCATTAGAAAATCCTGTTCTTTATATCTCCTGAGGCGGAAGTGTTAGGAAGAGGATGTACGTAGGATAAGGGGTGGGGAGAAGGAAAGAGTGCGCAAACCAGTGGGGATTAAACGGTGGAAAACAGGCTGTGACTAGGAGAGGGGGCGGAGTGGAAAAAGAGTGCGAACCACTGGGGATTAAACCATTGTGGGTCTCAAACAAAACAATGATTATGTAAATAGACGACAGTGTTAAGCAACGCAAGTGAACCTAACGTGATGATCAAAACAGAAGGGGTCTTAGAAGCAGACCAACACCTCTCTGTCTGTGTATTGCCCTCTCCATCTCTGTCTTTCCTTCTCTGTCTCTGTCTTTCCTTCTCCGTCTCTATCTTTCCCTCTCTGTCTCTGTCTTTCCCTCTCTTCCTGTCTTTCCCTCTCTGTCTCTCTTTCCCTCTCCATCTCTGTCTTTCCCTCTCCATCTCTGTCTTTCCTTCTCCATCTCTATCTTTCCCTCTCTGTCTCTGTCTTTCCCTCTCTTCCTATCTTTCCCTCTCTGTCTCTCTTTCCCTCTCCATCTCTGTCTTTCCCTCTCCATCTCTGTCTTTCCCTCTCTGTCTCTCTTTCCCTCTCCATCTCTGTCTTTCCCTCTCCATCTCTGTCTTTCCCTCTCTGTCTCTGTCTTTCCCTCTCTTCCTATCTTTCCCTCTCTGTCTCTCTTTCCCTCTCCATTTCTGTCTTTCCCTCTCCATCTCTGTCTTTCCCTCTCTGTCTCTCTTTCCCTCTCCATCTCTGTCTTTCCCTCTCCATCTCTGTCTTTCCCTCTCCATCTCTGTCTTTCCCTCTCCATCTCTGTCTTTCCCTCTCCATCTCTGTCTTTCCCTCTCTGTCTCTCTTTCCCTCTCCATCTCTGTCTTTCCCTCTCCATCTCTGTCTTTCCCTCTCCATCTCTGTCTTTCCCTCTCCATCTCTGTCTTTCCCTCTCTGTCTCTCTTTCCCTCTCCATCTCTGTCTTTCCCTCTCCATCTCTGTCTTTCCCTCTCCATCTCTGTCTTTCCCTCTCCATCTCTGTCTTTCCCTCTCTGTCTCTCTTTCCCTCTCCATCTCTGTCTTTCCCTCTCCATCTCTGTCTTTCCCTCTCTGTCTCTCTTTCCCTCTCCATCTCTGTCTTTCCCTCTCTGTCTCTGTCTTTCCCTCTCCATCTCTGTCTTTCCCTCTCCATCTCTGTCTTTCCCTCTCTGTCTCTCTTTCCCTCTCCATCTCTGTCTTTCCCTCTCCATCTCTGTCTTTCCCTCTCTGTCTCTGTCTTTCCCTCTCTTCCTATCTTTCCCTCTCTGTCTCTCTTTCCCTCTCCATCTCTGTCTTTCCCTCTCCATCTCTGTCTTTCCCTCTCTGTCTCTCTTTCCCTCTCCATCTCTGTCTTTCCCTCTCCATCTCTGTCTTTCCCTCTCCATCTCTGTCTTTCCCTCTCCGTCTCTGTCTTTCCCTCTCTTCCTATCTTTCCCTCTCCGTCTCTGTCTTTCCCTCTCCGTCTCTGTCTTTCCCTCTCCATCTCTGTCTTTCCCTCTCTGCCTCTGTCTTTCCCTCTCTATATCTATCTTTCCCTCTCCGTCTTTGTCTCTGTCTGTCTTTTCCTATCTGAACAAAGCTGGCTCCAAGCAGGGAAGTTCTGATGAGGTATATACTTTTTTTTTCAGGGACTCATCCCTGGAATCAGACAACTCAGTTCAGGAGTGGGGAAAACTACTGCAGCTGGGGCAATCAAGGAAGGCTTTCTGGAGGAGGAAGGCCAGAAGGTAGTGCCAGGCATCCAAGAGCACAGGAAGCAGGCCCACCCCTCACAGGGCTGGGGTGAGGTCTGCGTGGGCCCCACCACTCCCTCTGTGCCACCAGTTCTATGGTTTCCTGACTTATTCGCCTTGAAATCTGTGTCACCCCCCACCACCGCCACCCTTTTACTTTCCCCTCCAGGTGTAATTAACACCAACCTCCCTGCTGGCTATTTCTGAGGGAAATGAAAGGTGATTTCAAGCAGGAAGATCAAAGATTTCAGAGGAGGAGGGGGTCTGAGGTCGGGGGTGGGGGGGACTTGGGTGGGGAGGGGGGAGTCTCTGATGTTGGCTGCACTGACTGTGGGGGCGGGGGAGCTGGGGAGGGGCCCACCTGCTCCTCTTCCTCTTCCATTTGGCTTGGCTGGGGTGAGGAGGCCTGTCAGCCCTGGGACCCCTCAAGTGGCCTCCCCTCCCCCCAAGCCCCTTTCCCACCTCCACCCTGTCCTCAGTCTTATCTCCCTAGGAAGCCGTGTGGGTGCCCTGGAGGTGTAATGGTGGAAAGGGCTCAGGGCCGGCTGCCCTGTCCCTTCACCTGGGCGCTATGTGACCAAGGCCAGGCGGCCTGGCCTCTCTGAGCCTTCCCATGTCCGGCTCCCACCTACGTAGGAAGGGAGGGTGGTGTCCCAGGAGAGAGGTGTGGCTGTGATGCCCAGGGCCCTCCCCTTCCCTCCCTCCCCTTTCATCTGTCTTCCCTTCTTTCTTCCTCTCATTGCCAGAACTTCGCCATTCTCAGCTGACTTTTCCAGATAGAGGGAAATAGAGACAGAGACAGAAGGAGACAAGGCTTCCTCTGGTGCTGTGGGGACTGGGCCCAAACCTGGGTCACACTCCTGACAAACAGCAGCAGGCACTATCCAGGGAGGCACGTGCTGGCCTCCCTCCCTCCCTCCCTTCCTTCCCTCCCTCCTTCCTTCTGCCTTTCCTTTTCCTTCCTCTTTTCCTTTCCTTTATGTTCCTCTGGGAGCATGGACCCAGGGTCATGGAGGGTTGCCGAAGGTGGAAGGTCTGGCTTCTGTCATTGCTTCCCCGCTGAGCATGGGCGTTGACTGGTCGGTCCATACTCAGTCTGCCTTAGGGTGGGGCCCACTTTCCTGCATGCTTCTCTCAATTCATATCAAATAATATTGCACCCCCCAATCACAACCTAATCAACGCAATGAGTGCCGCCCCAGCATGCTTCACTTCAGACTATGTCCAGAGACTTCAGGTGTGGAATGACAACCCTTCAGCTTCATCACTCTGGTGAGACCTTTCTTTTCATAGTATACTCTAATTTCATCTCAGGTGTTCCACTTCCCAATAAAGTCCCAAAACCTAGATATAGTCCAGGTCCCCTGAGATAGAGCATAGGTTCACACGTATCCATAAACTAGGGCAAAACATATACCTGAAAGCAGAAGTACACAAAAGTCTGCAGAGAGTACGCCCCCCAACACTCCATCTGCACTATTCCAGCCTTTAGGTCCATGATTGGTCAACAATTTGTTTGGCTTCGTATGTTAACTCTCTTTTCAGCCACCAGGTTCCAGATGCCATCAGGGTGCCGACCAACCAGACTTCCCTGGACTGATGACCCCACCAATGTGTCCTGGAGCCCCGCTTCCCTAGAGACCCACCTTTTCAGTTTTTTAGGGAGAGTGGAAGAAGTGGCACTTCCTTCAGTGCTGGGTTCAAACCCGAGTCGCACCCTCTCCCTCCCTCCCAGTGAGCTCTTTCAGCAGCTAAGCTCAGTATAGCTTCTTTTCTGTTTTTAGAATATGAGAAAGAGCGAAAGAGAGAGAGAGAGAGACAGAAAGAGGGGTGCAGTGTGAGAACCAAGCACACAGAGAGAAGGCGTGTAAGAGAGAGTGCCCAGGATCCCATCTGTGGGTCTGTGGGGTTGTAGTTCATCAGTGTGGTTGCAGGAGTCCACCCGGAGCCCCACACGGGCACGGCACAGGGCATGCGCTCTGCTTAGAGACACCCCTCCTGCCTGACTTCTCACTGGGCGTCTCTGCAGAAACCCCACCAGGCTGACCTCCCTCCAAGACCCCTTCCCTCTGCTCTGGCCAGCAGCAGCCCACCACCCCTCCACCTCTACCCATGCACACCAGGCCGCTCCCTGTCGGGCTGGTTGTCTCGCCTCCCGCCACCCACCTCCTGCCATGCTCAACCTCTTTATCTGCCCATCTTCATTTCCCCCTGGGTGGCTTTTGCCTCTTTCTGTCATGTCAATGAACGCTGATCCCTTATCAACACAACATGGCCCCAAGAACAGCTGAGGTCGGGCTGGTGGAGCTGTGAGTACACCTGACTTACCTGACTTTCCCGGGAACAGGGAGGGGTGTAGGGTAGGGTTCTTGCTCAAAGTTTGGCACAGATCTGGGGTGGGAGCCTGAGAATCTGCATTTCTAATTTCTTTTTTAACTTAAAAACTATTTTATTTATTTATTATTGGCTAAAGATAGAGAGAAATTGAGAGAAGAGGAGGTAGAGAGGGAGAGAGACAGAGAGACACCTGCAGACACTTGTGAAGCTTTACCCCTGCAGGTGGGGACTAGGGACTTGAACCTGGGTCCTTGTGCACTGTGATGTGTGCCCTCTACCACATGCGCCATGCCCTGGCCCCCATTTCTTACTTTTTATGGACACCAGGGTTATTTCTGGGACTCAGTCCTTGCATTACTAGTCCACCTCTTCCTGTGACCATCTTTCTTTCTTTTTTATTATCTTTATTTATTTACTGGATAGAAACAGCCAGAAATTGAGAGGGAAGGGGGTGACAGAGAGGGAGAGAGACAGAGAGACACCCACAGCCCTGTCTCACCACTCGTGAAGCTTTCCTCCTGCAGGTGGGGACCGGGGGCTCGAACCTGGGTCCTTGCGCACTGTGACATGTGCGCTCAACCAGGTGCGCCACCACCCAGCCCCCATCTTTCTTCCTTTCTATTTGATTTGACAGGACAGAGAGAAACTGAGAGGGGAGGAGGAGGTAGGGAGACAGAGAGTCCCCCGCAGTACTCGCTTTATTGCTTGCCAAGTTTCTCCCCCTGCAGGTAGGGAGCAGGGGCTGGGGCCTGGGGCCTTGCTCATGGTAAAGTGTGTGCTGTGCCTCTGGGGCGCCCAGAATCTGCATTTCTAACCAGCTCCCTGCTGACACCCCTGTTGCCTTCTGGAAGGAGGGAGACTCCTCGGGACACAGAGACCACAGAGGGCAGTGTAGGAGTTGGGGCCTGTGAGTGCAGCCCAGGGCCTTGGGAAGCTGCTGGCAGTGTCTCAGCCTGGGCCTCCTCCCAGTAGTCAAGCTCAGAAGCTCCCTGTGAGACAGTCTTAGGATAGCGCCAGGCGGGGGCACATATGTGTACGACTTCTTTTTTCTTTATTTTTTAAAAGTATTTATTTATTCCCTTTTGTTGCCCTTGTTGTTTTATTGTTGTAGTTATTATTGATGTTGTTGTTGTTGGATAGGACAGAGAGAAATGGAGAGAAGAGGGGAAGACAGAGAGGGGGAGAGAAAGACACCTGCAGACCTGCTTCACCGCCTGTGAAGCGACTCCCCTGCAGGTGGGGAGCCGGGGGCTCGAACCAGGATCCTTATGCCGGTCCTTGTGCTTTGCGCCACGTGCGCTTAACCCGCTGCTACTGCCCAACTCCCATATATGACTTTTTGTTTGTTTGTTTTTACTTATTAACAAGAGTGAGAACCAGAACATCACTCTAGCACAGATAATGAACTTACTTCCTCACACTTTTTTAAACTTTCTTTTTTTAAATTTTTAATATTTATTCATTTATTTTCCTTTTTTTTTTTTTGCCCTTGTTGATTTATTGTTGTAGTTATTGTTGTTGGGTAGGACAGAGAGAAATGGAGAGAGGAGGGGAAGACCCAGAGGGGGAGAGAAAGACAGACACCTGCAGACCTGCTTCACCGCCTGTGAAGGGACTCCCCTGCAGGTGGGGAGCCAGGGTCTCAAACCGGGATCCTTCCAATGGTCCTTGCACTTTGTGCCACCTGCACTTAACCCGCTGTGCTACCGCTCGACTCCCAACTTCCTCACACTTTTAAGCCCAACACTTTACCCCAGCACTGCCTCCCAGGCTGGAGAGAGAGAGAGGGAAAAAGAGAGAGAGAGAGAGAGAGAGAGAGAGAGAGAGAGACCAGAACTTTGCTCAGCTCTGGCTTATGGTGGTGCTGGGGATTGAACCAGGGGCCTCAGAGCCTCAGGCATGCAAGTCTTTCTTCGTAACCCTCATGCTGTCTCCCCAGCCTCGTGTGGCTCTGAACACAGAGAGATGGGCAGGGGCGCTTGGCCCTGTCTATCTCTGTGACGCCTTCTCACTGCCCAGCACATGGCCAGGAGGTCTGAGCAGCGTGTGGGCGGGCCCAGAACAGCAGTCCAGCTAAGATGATTCCTGGAATGTGAAGGTTTCTGGTTTTTCTCAGGTTTGATCATCTGGCCCTGTTTCGGGGAGCCCTAGCCGGGTTGAGGAAGGCAGAGGCCCGGGGTTGGCTTGGCCGCCACAGAGTGTGAGAGCCAGCCAGCTGTTTCTCCTTAGGCTCTGGGATTCCTTTGGGATTTGCCCAAATCTCCTGCAGGATTTTGTCTGAGTAGGGGAGGAGAGGGAGACTGGGAAACCATGGATCCTCCACAGGAGCTGGAATCCTGCCTCCTGCCTGGTCTCCTGCAGCTAGTCCAGGTGAAGCAGGGCATCCTGGAACCATCCAGCTGAGGGCTGGGCACAGGTCAGGTGCCTGCCACCCTCTGATCACACCGTTCTCTCAAGGACTCATTGATCTCGAAGCTTCTTGTAAAGCAGCTTCTGTTTGAAGGCAACAGATTGGCTATGGATTGCTGAAGCCTGGAGGTCTCAGCTGGACAAAGCTCACCTAACACTCATGTTTCCTACCCAGCACATTAGAACCTTCTGGAACTCTGTGCAAACCCCCCCCCCCCCAACATAATGCTCTAGAGCTTCTTTAACTAGAAAAGGCAACAAGAATGGGGTCGGGCGGTAGCGGTAGCGCAGCAGGTTAAGCGCACGTGGTGCAAAGCGCAAGGACCAGCGTAAGAATTCCAGTTCGAGCCCCAGCTCCCCACCTGCAGGGGAGTCACTTCATAAGCGGTGAAGCAGGTTTGCAGGTGTCTGTCTTTCTCTCCCCCTCTCTGTCTTCCCCTCCTCTCTCCATTTCTCTCTGTCCTATCCAACAATAATGACATCAACAACAACAATAATAACCACCACCACCACAACAAAATAACAAGGGTAACAAAAGGGAAAATAAACATATATATATGTATATATTTTTTTAAGTTATTTAATTTAGGGAGTCGGGCGGTAGCGCTGCAGGTTAAGCACAGGTGGCGCAAAGTGCAAGGACCGGCATAAGGATCCCGGTTTGAGCGCCCGGCTCCCCACCTGCTGGGGAGTCACTTCACAGGCAGTGAAGCAGGTCTGCAGGTGTCTGTCTTTCTCTCCCCGTCTCTGTCTTCCCCTCCTCTCTCCATTTCTCTCTGTCCTATCCAATAACGACAACATCAATAACAACAACAATAACTAGGACAATACCAACAACAAAAAGGGCAACAAAGGGGAAAATAAATAAATGTAAAAAAAAATAGAAAAGGGAGCAAGAAGGGGCCAGGTGGTGGCACACCCAGCTGGGTACACATGTTGCCATGCACAAGGGCCCAGGTTTGAGCCCTCGGCCTCCACCAGCAGGGGAGAAGCTTCATGAGTGGTAAGACAGTGCTGCAGGTGTCTCTCCATCTCTGTCTTTGTCCCCCTATTTCCTATTAATTTTACTCTGTCTCTATGAAATAAAATATATACATGAAGACCAAAAAAACAGCAGTTAATGGTATCTATACATTTTCCTCATGTCTGGGAGCTGCTCTCTGCCCTGAGTCCAGCTTTCTAGGCCTATTCTCAACTCTGACACCATCTTCTAGACGATACTTTTAGTTCACCTACATGTTAGCTGTTGGGCTTAGGCAAAAATTACTAAAGTCACAGGACCCTTGACATAGATCTAAAATGCTTCCTGGCTTTTTCCGATATGAAGAACCCTAGTTTCATCTGTTCTATTTCTACTTTTGGGTTCCTGTTTATTAAACAATTTTTCCTCCTTTATATCTTACCACTTTCAGCCACCAAGTTGCAGATGCTACCATGACATCATCCTGACCTCCCTGGGCAGACAATCTCACTGATGTCCTGGAGCCTCCCCTCCCCAGAGCCCTGCCCCACTAGGGACAGACAGACACAGGCTGGGGGTGTGGATCCACCTGCCAACACCCATGTCCAGTGGAGAAGCAATGACAGAAGCCAGAACTCCCACCTTCTGCTTCCCATAAAGAGTTTCGGTCCAGGCTCCCAGAGGGATAAAGAATAGGGACGCTTCCAATGGAGGGGATGGGACATGGAACTCTGGTGGTGGGAACTATGTGTTATTGTACCTGTGTGACCTTATAATCTTGTTAATCATTATTAAATCAGTAATTTAAAAAGTAAAAAAAAAAAGTACCTTTTCCGCTTCTAAAGTAAATTTCTATACATTTAACTAAATGTCTTTTAAAATTGTATGTATTTTAAATTAATAAGTGTGTATGATAATGAAACAACAACAACAACAACAAGCAGCAGCAGCGAGATAAAAACAGCAGCAGGCCGTAGTGGTACTAAAGAGTCTGAATGAGGACACGTGTTCAGCAGACAGCTGACACCCAGAAGCTTCCTTTCCACTTCCAGCTGGGATATGCTCACTGGGATGCCTGCGCTTGTCACCACAGATGAGGGTCATCTGGTCTACCACTGGTGCTGGACCTCATTTCTGTGTTTTGAGTACCGAGTACTGGGTTGGAGTTACAGAAGCGTTTTAGGGAACAGGCACATAGGCAAATGCAGATTTGGGGAGAAAGAGGGACAGACTGTGTTGGTGCCAGCCTGCCACATGCTCCCGGCGTGTGTGAGATTCCTGTCCACTGGACGCTGACCCGGGGACCCCAGACACAGGCATGAGTAGTCTGGGCTCTGGACGAATGAGTCTCTGAAAAGGCTGTGATCTAAGGCCGGCAGGAAGCTCCCCCAGGATTCTCCCTCCGGAATCACAGGTTCCATGTTTGCTGGGGGATGGGTAGTAGTGAGGCAGGATGGGAAGTATGGACTCATGAGCTTCTGGACAAGGCCCAGGCTGGGCTTCTGTCCTCCCAGACCTAGCCACAGCCTCCAAGCTGAGCTTGATTCCCTCCTCTACCAACCTGAGAGCTGGGCCGTTACTTATTCATGTTTCCCCAGAAGGACAGTGCAGTTAGTGAGGAAACTGGGTGAAGCTGGTTGACTCAGCTCCCAGGACAGTTGGTGAAGTGCCAAGGCCAGACCCTGGGCTCACGCATCCTTCGAGCTGGCCCACCAGGGTCCGGGTGTCAGCCCCCCAGCACGCGGGGTGACCGGGTGCTGCCCGCCATGTGCCTCTGGCTCCCCGTCCTGGGGTTGGGGAAGGACTGGAAGGGCAGAGAGAGTCTCAGCAATGAAGGGGGGATGAAGGGAAAGGAGTCAAGGCAGCTGGAGGAGCAGAGGCCCTGTGACATCAGCCAGAGCTCCCCTCTGCAGCTTCCGTCCATTGGGAGAAACCTGCCTCAGGGGTTTGTAAGAAGCTGGGTCCCATTGTCCTGGTGTTCCTCCTTTTTCTCTCTCCCAACATGGATGCTTGCTGCTAGGACACCCCTGAGTCCCGGTGTTGGGGGAGAGAGTTCTGAAAGAATGGGCAATGAGGCTCATGCCAGAGCAGGCGGCTGGCTTAGGCCTCTGCGGAGGAAGACCAGAGCTCCCGTACCTCTGTGCATGCAGGCACATCTGAGTGTGTGTGCATGTGAGTGCACGCATGTACATTCCTGCGTGTGTGTGAGCTACTGGGTGGCCCTGAGTTCTCAGCGACCCCCTGCACACAGTGCGATGAGGAGCCGGGGACAGCAGACCACTTTCACCGGATTTGTGGCCCTTCAGTGAAGGCTCAGTGTGCCGGCTGGGCACCGGGCCTCCAGGCTGGAGATGCCGTGTGCTCCAGACCCCATCTGGGCCCCACACAGATGAACAGCACAGTCACTCCAGGAGGGGAGCAGGCACCTTTCTCTGCTGAATATCACATCCCTGAGTAAATACTTTGGCTTTGCCGACCACCTGTTCTCAGATCCACACGGCTGCGGCAGGCCATGAGGGAGCAGGGTTGAATGCCAATAAAGCTTCATTTACACAAACAGGCAGCGGGCCAGGCTTAGCCTTAGTGCTGGAAGTTCACCACTACTGGTCTAGGGCCTAGGTTACCCTGCTAGTCATCTAGAAACACATGGCATGGGTAGCAGGGAAAGGTAATTCCCACTGGGGTGGTGACAGGATGTTGACAGGTTTCTGTGAGAGGTACATGGGTCTATTCAGCCAGCAGAAAGTGGAGAGAGGAAGGCAGGAAAGACTCCCAGGCACACAGCACAGCTTGAGAGCTGTTAGCATGAAGTCACCAGGGGTGGCAGAGCCCGTGGATGGATCTAGGCCGTGTGGAGCTGAGGCTGATGGGAGGGACATGAGGCATGGGCTGGTTGGCCCAGGCAGCTCAGGTTGTGAAGACCTCAGGGACCAGGACACTTGTCTCATCAGACATAAGTCGCCTGGGTGAGCAGGACAGCGTGTGTGTGTGTGCGTGTTTAAGAGCAGGACCACAGCTATGCACCCGCATACCCCTGGCCACATGCCCGTCTGACACCCACTTCTCTGCACGCAGCAGGGTGGAGCGACAGAGCTCCCACCAAGGCCTGGGTTCTCTTGCCTTCCAGACAGAAGGAGTCAGTACCTTGGCCTTCTGGGGCCTTTGGCTCAGCATCCCCTCCTGGTACCTAGCAGTGTGAGCCACAGCAAAGATGCTGTCACACACACACACACACACACACACACACACACACACACACACACTGTACCATCTTTTTAATGTGCTGAGCACCTTCTGTGTCCTTACAGAGACTCTTGTCAGGGGTGGTGGCCCACCCAGTAAAGTGCACATCATACTAAGTGCAAGAACTTGAGCAAGGATCCAGGTTCGAGCCCTTGGTCCCCACCTGCAGGGGGGATGCTTCACAAGTGGTGAAGCAAGTCTGCAGGCATCTCTCTCCCTCTCTTTCTCCTCCTCCACTCTGAATTTCTCTCTGTCCTATCCAATAAAATGGGGGGTAGCGACCAGGAGCAGTACCAGCACTTCTTCTTCTTCTAGCGTTTGGCCTTCTTCGGTAGCCAGTCAACAGCGTCAGGTTGAAAGCTGTCAGGAGCTGCTTGTTGCTGGCTTTGAAAGTGACTGGGATCCATGTGGATTCAGTCGGCTAGGAAGGATCGTCAGTTTCCCCAATGAATGGGGACTCACGGGATGCACCACGAGAAGGTCGATCCAATGCATCCAGCACTTCTTCTTCTTCTAGCGTTTGCCACATCCAGCACTGAGCCCCAGTGACAAACCTGGAGGAGAGGGAGAGAGAGAGAGAAGAAGGAGGCGGAGGAGGAGGAGGGAGAGTGAGTAAGAGAGTGGTGCTGGCACTCTTCAGGGATCTGCCTGCACTAGCTTACTCAGACGTCAAAGCCATCAATCAGCCCCTGAGCATGGCCGTTAGATGCACAGAGGAGACACTGAGCTCCCCGTACCTGTTGAGTCCAGGTGCCGCTGTCCCAGCAGGGAAGTGCTGCCATGTGGGGAGGCCCCTGCTTTCAGCTTCACACAGTTAAGATCTCAGGAGACTCCTGCCATTTGGAATGAAGACCACTGAGGCCCCCTCAACCCCCCCAAAGTTGCTTTCCTGGCTTGTTTGTTCTTTGCCTCTGGGATGATCGCTGAGGTTCAGTGCCGGCACTATGAGTCCACTGCTCCTGGAGGCCATTTGTCCATTTTATTGGATAGGACAGAGAGAAATTGAAAGAGGAGGGGAGATAGTGGGGGAGAGACACATGCAGACCTGCTTCACTGCCTATGAAGCGTCTTCGCCTGCAGGTGGGGAACCGGGGGCTTGAACCCAGATCCTTGCACAGTCTTCGCTGTGGGAGCTTAACCAGGTGTGTTATCTCCTGCCCCCCTGCTTTCTTGTTTGTAAATCGGGCTGAAGTACCAGCCCCGCAGGCTGTGCCTGGCCACGAGGGAACCGCTGTGGGTGTAAATTCCAGGCCTGGCGTAGGGCCTGGCGGGCCACAGTGACTGGGTGCTGGGGCAAGAAATGCCAGAGCTCTACCCAAGGCCACCGCCTCTGCAGGGACTTTGCAAACCTCTCGTGTCTGCTTCCTGGAATCTCCTTGAGGAAGGACTCTCTGGGCTGACCCGGGGCCCAGGACAGTAGGCCTCACTTCCATGTGGTTCCAATTGGCCTTATGAGGAGCCAGCATCCCAGGGGACACAGAGCCAGCTTCCCCCTCTCCGCACCGAGTGGTCCGATTAGAGCCAGCCACCAGAGCGCAGCGTCCGGGCCAGAGGCCGGGCAATGATGGATGACCCCTTCCAGGGCGCTCACACAGGGCTATTTTGGGGCCTCCCGCCTGGGAGGCAGGCTCCTCGGGGCACCGGGGGCCACTGACCCGGAAAAGGCACATGTGTTGAGAGGCCATTTCCAGCAGTGTTTCCAAGCAGCAGCCTGGGCAGCTGGAACAAGGGGGCTGTGTGTGTGGGGAGCCAGGCACAGACCGTCTGCGCTAAGAAACAGGGGTGGGGGGCAGCCTCTGGCCAGGAAGGAGCGGAGTGGGGGAGCTGGGGCCTGAGCAGAGGCATGGGGCCCTTTGTGGCCTAAGAAAGTCTCCATGAAAGAGGGGGTTGTTTCCCAGGGTCTTCAGTGGCTCAGGGCAAAAGAGGAGACAGGACATTGGGCACCTTCCCATAGCTCGGCCCCCCAGCTAGGCCCTCACCTCTGATAAAGGCCAGAGGATGAGCTCCAGACTCATGGTCAAACCCCTTCCGACAAACACACAGGGGCCGTCTTGGCTCCTGTACAAGGCTCAGGAATTCACTGCCCTTCAGAATAAGCTAGGCACCTAGACATGGGCTGATAACCTGGTGGTATTTTATCTCTGGGGCTCTCTCTACCCAGTGCCCTCCATGTGCCTATGATACCCCAGACAGCGATGCATGTGGTCAGTAAGATCTGTGCAAGGCTGTGGTCTGGGAGGTGGCACAGTGGATGAAGCATTAGACCCTCAAGCATGAGGTCCTGAGTTCAACCCCCGGCAGCACATGTACCAGGGTGATGCCTGCCTGGTTTTGTCTCTCTCCTCCTATGTTTCTCATTAATAAATAAATAAAATCCTTAAATAAAAAGAAAGAAAGAAATCTGTGCAAGGCACAGGCTCCTGTGCTAACATGAATGAAAATGGGCCCTGGGTCAGATCCATGGGGTTTACAAGCTAATGGTGTTTATACACTTTCTTCATGTTTGGGAGCTACTCTCTGCCCTGCTCCAGCTTTCTAGGCCTATTCTCAACTCTCACACCATCTTGCCAGATGATACTTTTAGTCCACCTGCATGTTAGCTGTTGAGCTCAGGAGAAAATCACTAAAGTGTTGGTTCCATGACTTCATTAAAATAGACTTCCTAGCTTCTTCCCATATGAAGACCCCTAGTTACACCTATTCCTACCTTTAGTTTCCTGTGTATTAAACAGTTTGTCCTGATTTATATCTGACTACCTTTCAGCCACCAAGTTGCAGATGCTACCATAATTCCATCCTGACTTCCCTGGGCAGATGACCTCACCAGTGTGTCCTGGAACCCCACCTCCCCAGAGCCCTGCCCCACTAGGGAAAGACAGAAACAGGCTGTGGGTGTGGATCCGCCTGCCAACACCCGTGTCCAGGACAGAAGCAATGACAGAAGCCAGACCTCCCACCTTCTGCTCCCCATAAAGATCTTTGGTCCATATGCCCAGGGAGATAAAGAATAGGGAAGCTTCCAATGGAGGAGAGGGGACACGGAACTCTGCTTTGGAAATCGTATGGAAGTGTGCCCCTGTTATCTTACAATCTTGGTAATCTTTATTAAATCACTAAAAAAAAAATTTTCAGAATTCTGTGCAAGGGTGGGTAAAGTGTGTATTTGCGTATAAAGGAGAAAGGGTGAATGTGCAATGGATGGATGGAAGGAAGGATAAAGAAAGCGTGAATGAATGGACAAATGGGTAAAGGGATATGGATAACAGAGAGAAGATAGATGCATGAAAGACGAATAAAGGAGTATGGATGATGGATGGATGATGGGTGAGTGGATAGATGGATGATGGATGGATAGATGGATGGAGGGATGAACAGATGGATGGACGGATGAATAGATGGATGGAGGGATGAATGGATGGATGGATGGATGGATGGATGGATGGATGGATGGATAGATGGATGGATGGATGGATGGATGGATGGATGGATGGATGATGGGTGGACGGATGAAGGGATGATGGGTAGGTGGATGGATGAATGGATGATGGATGGATGATGGATGGGTGGATGGATGAAGGAATGAATGGATGAATGATGGGTGGGTGGATGATGGATGAATGGATGGAGGGATGATGGGTGGATAGATGGATGGATGATGGGTGGGTGAATGATGGATGATGGGTGGATGGATGGATGGATGGATGGATGGATGGATGGGTGGATGGATGGGTGGATGGATGGATGGATGGATGATGGGTGGATGGATGATGGGTGGGTGAATGATGGATGGGTGGATGGATGGATGGATGATGGGTGGATGGATGATGGGTGGGTGAATGATGGATGGGTGGATGGATGGTGGATGGATTATGGATGGATGATGGATGATGGGTGGATGGATGGATGGATGGGTGGTGGATGGATATTGAATTCATCAACCGGTCTATGCTAGCTATAGAGACTATAGAGACACAGAGCCATAGGCACAGAGGCTAAAAAGAAGGTGAGTATGCCTTACCAGGAGCATCACCTCCTGGTCCTCAATTTACTTTTAATGTTTAAAGTAGTCTTCGTTATAATTGCTGTTAGGGGCTGACCTCTCTCCTCTCCTCTCCTCTCCTCTCCTCTCCTCTCCTCTCCTCTCCTCTCCTCTCCTCTCCTCTCCTCTCCTCCTCCTCCTCCTCTTCTTCTTCTTCTTCTTCTTCTCTCTCTCTCTCTCTCTCTCTCTCCCTCTCTCTCCTCTCAGTGAGACTTAATGAGAGAACATGAGGGCAGGGGAGGTGGGAGGGAAGTGATTTTGGAAGAGCATCAGGCTCATGGAGAAGCCTGAAGAGTTCATCTTGTCACCATTCTGAAACCCACAGCCTCGGCTCTGTGGGCTTGCAGCATTGTGGTCTGACGGCCGTGCTCCCCTCTGTGGAAATGCTCCCATATGTGGAAACCCAGGAGCTTTTCACTTGGTGGTGGTGGTCCATGGGTGGGAGTGAACAAACGGCATATGGTTTGAGTTGAAGGTTTGCTTCCTCAGAGTCTAATGAGCCTCTGAAAGTGAATAATCCAAAACTAAAAGGTTAAGCCAACACCTTCTTATCAGAAGTAATGTCAAGGGAGTAGGCCGACAGCGCAGCGGGTTAAGTGCAAGTGGCGTGAAGCACAAGGACCAGTGTAAGGAACCCGGTTCGAGCCCCCGGCTCCCCACCTGCAGGAGAGTCACTTCCCAGGCGGTGAAGCAGGTCTGCAGGTGTCTGTCTTTCTCTCCGCCTCTGTCTTCCCTTCCTCTCTCCATTTCTCTCTGTCCTTTCCAACAACAAGGACAACAATGACAACAACAATAAAAACTATAACAATAAAAAATAACAAGGGCAAAAAAAGAGAATAAATAATTTTTTAAATTTAAATAAATAAATAAAAAGAAGTAATGTCAAAACTAATGGTCCCAGATTCATGTCCCACTTGCTCTTACCCTCTCTTTGAGAAGGTGTTATTTCCTAGAGCACTAGTAGTTCCAGCCCAAGTTCCTAGGCATCCAGTTGACATGAGGGGCTGGCTGGCAGGCTGCCCCCTGCCACCGTCCCTGCCCCATCATTTTCTCCACTTCCCTGTGGAAGGGCCAGGGCTGGGAGCCCAGAGCTTCAACTCTAGACCAGCCCCTGTCACCCTCAATGCCTCTGCTCTGCTCAAGCTCCTCCTGCTTGGAATTCCCTAATAGTTGCCCGGCTAGAACATTCCACTCTTCATCTGTCCTTCTGAGATGCCATGCTCACGCATACCTGGCCTAGTGGACTGTCCACACTATGCTCACGTGTACCTGGCCTAGTGGACTGCCCACACCATGCTCACATATACCTGGCCTAGTAGACTGCCCACACCATGCTCACGCATACCTGGCCTAGTGGACTGTCCACACTATGCTCACGTGTAGCTGGCATAGTGGACTGCCCACACCATGCTCACATATACCTGGCCTAGTGGACTGTCCACACCATGCTCACGTATACCTGGCCTAGTGGACTGCCCACACCATGCTCACGTGTACCTGGCCTAGTGGACTGTCCACACCATGCTCACGTGTAGCTGGCCTAGTGGACTGCCCACACCATGCTCACATATACCTGGCCTAGTGGACTGTCCACACCATGCTCACGTATACCTGGCCTAGTGGACTGTCCACACCATGCTCACTTGTAGCTGGCCTAGTGGACTGTCCACACCATGCTCACTTGTAGCTGGCCTAGTGGACTGCCCACGCCATGCTCACGTATACCTGGCCTAGTGGACTGCCCACACCATGCTCACATATACCTGGCCTAGTGGACTGCCCACACCATGCTCACATATACCTGGCCTAGTGGACTGCCCACACCATGCTCACGTGTACCTGGCCTAGTGGACTGTCCACAACATGCTCACTTGTAGCTGGCCTAGTGGACTGCCCACACCATGCTCACATATACCTGGCCTAGTGGACTGTCCACACCATGCTCACATATACCTGGCCTAGTGGACTGCCCACACCATGCTCACGTGTACCTGGCCTAGTGGACTGTCCACACCATGCTCACATATACCTGGCCTAGTGGACTGCCCACACCATGCTCACGCATACCTGGCCTAGTGGACTGTCCACACTATGCTCACGTGTACCTGGCCTAGTGGACTGCCCACACCATGCTCACATATACCTGGCCTAGTGGACTGCCCACACCATGCTCACGCATACCTGGCCTAGTGGACTGTCCACACCATGCTCACGTATACCTGGCCTAGTGGACTGCCCACACCATGCTCACGTGTACCTGGCCTAGTGGACTGTCCACACCATGCTCACGTGTAGCTGGCCTAGTGGACTGCCCACACCATGCTCACATATACCTGGCCTAGTGGACTGTCCACACCATGCTCACCTATACCTGGCCTAGTGGACTGCCCACACCATGCTCACGTGTACCTGGCCTAGTGGACTGTCCACACCATGCTCACGTATACCTGGATAGTGGACTGCCCACACCATGCTCACATATACCTGGCCTAGTGGACTGCCCACACCATGCTCACATATACCTGGCCTAGTGGACTGTCCACACCATGCTCACGTATACCTGGATAGTGGACTGCCCACACCATGCTCACATATACCTGGCCTAGTGGACTGTCCACACCATGCTCACATATACCTGGCCTAGTGGACTGCCCACACCATGCTCACATATACCTGGCCTAGTGGACTGCCCACACCATGCTCACATATACCTGGCCTAGTGGACTGCCCACACCATGCTCACATATACCTGGCCTAGTGGACTGCCCACACCATGCTCACGTATACCTGGCCTAGTGGACTGCCCACACCATGCTCACATATACCTGGCCTAGTGGACTGCCCACACCATACTCACATATACCTGGCCTAGTGGACTGCCCACACCATGCTCACATATACCTGGCCTAGTGGACTGTCCACACCATGCCCACGTGTAGCTGGCCTAGTGGACTGCCCACACCATGCTCACATATACCTGGCCTAGTGGACTGCCCACACCATGCTCACATATACCTGGCCTAGTGGACTGACCACACCATGCTCACATATACCTGGCCTAGTGGACTGCCCACACCATGCTCACGTATACCTGGCCTAGTGGACTGCCCACACCATGCTCACATATACCTGGCCTAGTGGACTGTCCACACCATGCTCACATATACCTGGCCTAGTGGACTGTCCATACCATGCTCACGTATACCTGGCCTAGTGGACTGTCCACACCATGCTCACGTATACCTGGCCTAGTGGACTGTCCACACCATGCTCACGTGTAGCTGGCCTAGTGGACTGCCCACACCATGCTCACATATACCTGGCCTAGTGGACTGTCCACACCATGCTCACGTATACCTGGCCTAGTGGACTGTCCACACCATGCTCACGTATACCTGGCCTAGTGGACTGTCCACACCATGCTCACGTGTAGCTGGCCTAGTGGACTGCCCACACCATGCTCACATATACCTGGCCTAGTGGACTGTCCACACCATGCTCACATATACCTGGCCTAGTGGACTGTCCACACCACGCTGACGTATACCTGGCCTAGTGGACTGTCCACACCATGCTCACCTATACCTGGCCTAGTGGACTGCCCACAACATGCTCACATATACCTGGCCTAGTGGACTGCCCACACCATGCTCACCTATACCTGGCCTAGTGGACTGCCCACACCATGCTCACATATACCTGGCCTAGTGGACTGTCCACACCATGCTCACATGTACCTGGCATAGTGGACTGTCCACACCATGATCACATATACCTGGCCTAGTGGACTGTCCACACCATGCTCACATATACCTGGCCTAGTGGACTGTCCACACCATGCTCACATATACCTGGCCTAGTGGACTGTCCACACCATGCTCACGTATACCTGGCCTAGTGGACTATCCACACCATGCTCACGTGTACCTGGCCTAGTGCACTGCCCACACCATGCCCACGTATACCTGGCCTAGTGGACTGTCCACACCATGCTCACGTATACCTGGCCTAGTGGACTGTCCACACCATGCTCACCTATACCTGGCCTAGTGGACTGCCCACAACATGCTCACATATACCTGGCCTAGTGGACTGCCCACACCATGCTCACCTATACCTGGCCTAGTGGACTGCCCACACCATGCTCACATATACCTGGCCTAGTGGACTGTCCACACCATGCTCACATATACCTGGCCTAGTGGACTGTCCACACCATGCTCACGTATACCTGGCCTAGTGGACTGTCCACACCATGCTCACGTATACCTGGCCTAGTGGACTATCCACACCATGCTCACGTGTACCTGGCCTAGTGCACTGCCCACACCATGCCCACGTATACCTGGCCTAGTGGACTGTCCACACCATGCTCACGTATACCTGGCCTAGTGGACTGTCCACACCATGCTCACCTATACCTGGCCTAGTGGACTGCCCACAACATGCTCACATATACCTGGCCTAGTGGACTGCCCACACCATGCTCACCTATACCTGGCCTAGTGGACTGCCCACACCATGCTCACATATACCTGGCCTAGTGGACTGTCCACACCATGGTCACATGTACCTGGCCTAGTGGACTGCCCACACCATGCTCACATATACCTGGCCTAGTGGACTGTCCACACCATGCTCAAATATACCTGGCCTAGTGGACTTTCCACACCATGCTCACATGTACCTGTCCTAGTGGACTGTCCACACCATGCTCATGTATACCTGGCCTAGTGGACTGTCCACACCATGCTCACATATACCTGGCCTACTGGACTGTCCACACCATGCTCATGTGTACCCGGCGTGAGTACCCATTTATTGGGGAAACTGACCATCCTTCCTAGCCGACTGAATCCACATGGATCCCAGTCACTTTCAAAGCCAGCAACAAGCAGACATCAGGCTCAACCTGACGCTGTTGACTGGCTACGGAAGAAGGGCAAATGCTAGAAGAAGAAGAAGTGGACTGTCCACACCATGCTCACATATACCTGGCCTAGTGGACTGCCCACACCATGCTTACGTGTACCTGGCCTAGTGGACTGTCCACACCATGCTCATTTATACCTGGCCAAGTGGACTGCCCACACCATGCTCACATATACCTGGCCTAGTGGACTGTCCATACCATGCTCACGTATACCTGGCCTAGTGGACTGTCCACACCATGCTCACCTATACCTGGCCTAGTGGACTGCCCACAACATGCTCACATATACCTGGCCTAGTGGACTGTCCACACCATGCTCACATATACCTGGCCTAGTGGACTGTCCACACCATGCTCACGTGTACCTGGCCTAGTGGACTGTCCACAACATGCTCACGTGTACCTGGCCTAGTGGACTGACCACACCATGCTCACATATACCTGGCCTAGTGGACTGTCCACACCATGCTCATTTATACCTGGCCTAGTGGACTGCCCACACCATGCTCACATATACCTGGCCTAGTGGACTGTCCACACCATGCTCACGTATACCTGGCCTAGTGGACTGTCCACACCATGCTCATGTGTAGCTGGCCTAGTGGACTGCCCACACCATGCTCACCTATACCTGGCCTAGTGGACTGCCCACAACATGCTCACATATACCTGGCCTAGTGGACTGTCCACACCATGCTCACATATACCTGGCCTAGTGGACTGTCCACACCATGCTCACATATACCTGGTCTAGTGGACTGTCCACACCATGCTCACATATACCTGGCCTAGTGGACTGCCCACAACATGCTCACATGTACCTGGCCTAGTGGACTGTCCACACCATGCTCACGTGTACCTGGCCTAGTGGACTGTCCACACCATGCTCACGTGTACCTGGCCTAGTGGACTGTCCACACGGACACACCCATCTCTTTACATGTTGAGGGATGATGTCTCTGGGATCCTGCTTTCAAACTTCATGCCCCAGACAGGGAAGTCTCTGCTCAGAAGCCAGCCAGAGGTTCACCAAGCCAGCTCAGGAGGGAGCCAACATGGGTCAGGCATGCCAGGCCTCTGCTGACCCCAGGTTCAGCTGATCTCCGACCCGTGGGAGAGAGACACAATGACCATGGAACAGTGCTGGTGGTGTAGTTCCCCTGAGCTCAAAGGTCCGAGAACCGGAAGCTGTGATGTCTGAGGCAGGAGGAGACAGGTACCTCAGGACTCACAGCGATTTTCTTTTCCTTCCAGGGCTATCTCTGAGGGCTCCGTGCCCGCACTACAAACCCACTGCTCCTGGTAGCCATTTTTCCATTTTGTTGTTGTTGGATAGGACAGGGAGAAATTGAGAGAAGAGGGGAAGACAGAGATGGAGAGAGAAAGATAGACACCTGCAGACCTGCTTGTGAAGTACCCCCCGTCCCTTGCAGGTGGAGAGTCAGGGGCTCAAACTGAGATCCTTGAGCTGGTCCTTGTGCTTTGTACTATGTACGCTTAACAAATTGTGCCACTGCTGGATATTGGTCTGCTTCAAATTCTGCTTCTAAAACCCCTTCTGTTTCATTGGTATAATCCCTCCTGCTTAACACTGTATTCTATTTACATAACCACTGTTAACTAAGCACTGTCCTGCCTACAGGGCATTGGTTTAATCCCCCCTGCTTAACAGTGTATTCTATTTACATAACCACTGTTAACTAAGCACCGCCCTGCCTGCAGGGCATTGCTTTAATCCCCACTGGTTCATGATGTCTTTTTGCTCCACCCCTCTCCTAGTACACCCTGATTTCCACCAATCTTTTTTCGCTCCACCCTCTGTATGTCACATCCTGTTTCCACCCTACTTGGCAAGTATATATAAGGACAGGATTGTGATTAGAGATAGTTTAGATTGCGCTGCGTTCCGAATGAATACAGACTGAACTACCACTCAGCCATGAGTCTCTGGTCGTCTCTCTCTCCCGCCCGGGAAGCTAGTCCAGCAGTTGGACACCCAGGTCTCACAGACAAGTCACCCGTCCCTTGCCCTTCTGTTCTGTCAAGGCATCCAGTGAGTTGGGGGAGGCCCTTGGCATTGGTAAGGACCATCTTTATTGAGGCTTCTCATCCTAGCACTGAGCTCACAGGGACACCAGCTTAGCAGTTAGATGGGCCTGCCTTCAGCTCAGTGATGCTAACACGTCGACCATCACATGGGGGAAGGGGTGGTTCTGAGCAGCTGAGCACGGGAAGAGGCTCTCCAAGCTGAGAGGATTCATGGAAGCATGGGCCTTGTTCCAGCCAGACAGGATCTGGCCTGTGTTGGAGAGCTGATCACCTTGTCCATCTGGGATTCCCATGCTTAGAAGAGGGGCCAAGTGAAATAGTTCACTTGAAAAGTGTGCTGCCTTGGTATGTGCATGAGCCGGGTTCGAGCCTGGGCCCCAGTGCATTAGAGGAAACTTTGATGCCATGGTCTTTCTCTCTCTCTCTCTCTCTCTCTCTCTCCCTCTTTCTCAATTTATTTATTTATTGGATAAAGACAGAGAAAAAACAAGTGGGTAGGAGGAGACAGAGAGACGCCTGCAGCCCTGCTTCATCAATCGTGAAGCTTCTCCCCTGCCTGTGGGGACCAAGGATTTGAACCTGGGTCCTTGTGCACTGGGTTTAAGCATGTGCCCTCAACAAGGCGTGCCACTATCCAAGCCCTTCTTTCATTATCTTTCTGGAGAGAGAGAGGGAGAGAGATAGATAGAGAAAGAGAGAGAGAGAGAGGGAGAGAGAAAGAGAGATTTATACTCTGGACTGTGAACTTCCAGCTTGAGCAACTAAGCTCTAGGGAGTGAGAGCACTCTGAGAACTTCCCCCCCCCCCCCAGATGCAGGGAGACACCTAGGCACCTGCAGGGTCTCCCTGACCGCGGTGAACACTCCTTCACCATGGGTTAAGTGATGCGTCCAGTGGGGGGGAGGGTTCTCTACCACCTAGCTCAGCACCTCACCTGCCCTCAGGCCCTGGGGAGAGTCTCTGCAGAAGCTCCCCTTGGAGGATGAGCTCCCAGTCCTGGGAGGCATATCCAAACCGCCTCAGGGTGTCCCTTTGTCTGTGATGATGTAGAAGAGATTTCATTCTAGATGGAGGGAGGTAGATGGGGGAGGGAGGGAGGGAGGGAGGGAAGGAGATAAGGAGGGAGAAAGAGGAAGCAAGGGACAGAGGAAGCAAGGGAAAGAGGGAGCGAGAGAGATAAGGAGGGAGGGAGGGAGGGAGGGAGGGACTGAAGAAGGGAGAAAGAGGAAGGGAGGGAGAGAGGAAGGGAGGGAAGGAGAGAGATGAAGGGAGAGGAGAAAGAAAGAAAGAGAGAGGAAGGAGGAAGAAAGAGAGAGACTGGCTATAGTATAAACTGAAAGATTTCTTAGTTGGAGAGAGAGACTGGCTAGGGTATGAACTGAAAAGTTTCTTAGTTGAGAGAGAGAGAGAGAGAGACTGTCTAGGGTATGAACTTAAAGGTTTCTTAGTTGATGAGAGAAAGGGGGAGAGGGAGAGAGATAGAGAGAGTGAGGGAGAGAGACAGAGAGAGAGAGGGAGAGAAAGAGGCTGGCTAGGGTATGAACTGAAAGACACCATGTCACAGGCTTGCTGGCCTTGGCAGCAAGGGAGAGTCCGATCAAATCTGTACCATCCAGTTCTGGGGCTGCAGAACTGGCTCCCAGGCTGCATTCCTCCCCTCAGAGACCATCTCTCCCCATCTGTAAACACAAAGGGTGTTTACATGGCTGGGACCCCTCCAGCCCCCTTGTTCTGGGGCTTAATGAGGGCTGCTGACCCCACCCACATAAGCTGCCCACATAAGCTGCCGGGCTCTTTTAGGCTTTCTGACCGTAAGGAGAGGCTGCTGTTCAGGGTCCCTGCCACCACCTTTTGTCCAGGGACCACCTTGCTCCAAGGTGAAGGCTGGGGCCTCGAGTGAGTCTCCAGAGCCAGCGCCTCTGCTGTGCCTGAGACATGGGGGTAGGGGTGGGGGTGGGGGGCAAAGGACAGTGACACCCCCACACTCACTCACTAGGCAGGAGACTGAGACAGACAAGGGGTGAGACGCTGACACCCCCACACTCACTCACCCACATGCCAGAAAACCCCAGACTCACCTGCACTCACCTGCAGACCCTCTCACCTTGGAGACCCTTCTCCCTCACTACTCCCTTCTTTTCTTCCTCCGTCCTCCCTCCCTCCCTCCCTTCCTCCCTCCTTTCTTTCCTCTCTTCTTTCCCCCTTCCCTCCCTCCCTCCCTTCCTCCTTCCCTCCTTCCCTCCCTTCCTTCCCTCCTTCCTTCTTGTGCCAACAGCGTTGTCACTGGGGCTCAGTTTGCTGTGTGGCAAGTCCACAGCTCCCAAGGACCACACCCCCCCCCTTTGTCGCCCCTTTTTCTTTTCCTCTTGTTTTTCATTTCTTTTCTTCTTTTCCTGACAGGACAAAAAACGATTCTGAAAGGAGGGTGTGACAAAGAGGGAGAGAGGCATCTACAACTCAGTACTCCTGAAGCTCCCCCCAAAACACACACACTCACACACAGACTCACACTCACACACTCTCACACACTCACACACACTCACACTCACTCACACACACTCACACTCACACACACACACTCACACACTCTCACACACTCACACACACACTCACTCACACACACTCACACACACTCACACACACACTCACACACACACTCACACAGATACACACTCACACACACACCCGCATAGACCCATACTCACACACACACTCACATTCACACACACTCACATTCACACACACTCACACAACACACTCACAAACACACACACACACACTCACACACACTCACACACACACACTCACACACACTCACACACACTCACTCACACACACTCACACACACACACTCACACACACTCACACACACACTCACACACACACTCACACACACACTCACTCACACACTCACACACACACTCACACACACACTCACTCACACACTCACACACACTCACACACACACTCACACACACACACACACTCACACACACACACACTCACACACACACACACTCACTCACACACACACACTCACTCACACACACACACTCACACACATTCACACACACACACTCACACTCCTTAGTGCTCTGCTCTGTCCAGTCTGCCTGAGTCCTTGGATCTGTCCTGTCTTTGGGGGAAGCTGAGCCCCAGGGCACCAGGCTCTAGTGAGGGGTCAGGAGCCCTGGGAGCCGTGGGGAGAGCGCCCTCCCTTGCCCTTTCTCTTCCTGGTGATTTGGAAAGATTGGCTTCATGGTGTGTCTGTGAGGGAGGGAGAGGAGAGCATCACTCTGACTCCCCCAGAGCTGGGATGGCACCTGAGCTCACGCTCTCAAGGCCTGGGCTCCAACACCGTGCTGTGCCCTCCCACCCTGTCTCCTGTGCCCCCACCCCAGTATTGAGCCCCCCCCCCCCCCCCCAGTAAACCCCTTCTGCCTGAGTCTTGCTCTCATGGACATAGAATCAACATGCTAAACAGCTGAGTCTGGGGAATCTTTTCTTTCTTTCTCTCTCTTTTTCTTTCTTTTTCTGACCAGCATTATTGTTGGCTCACTGCTTACAAAATAAACCAATCACTCCTGCCGATCTTTCTTTCTTTAGAGAGAAATTGGTAGGGGAAGGGAAGACAGAGAGGGAGAGAGACAGAGAGACACCTGCAGCCTCACCACTCAGCAAGTTGCCCCCTGGGAGAAGTGATAGGGAAAGATGACCAGAGGGCTCTGGACCCCAACTCCATCAGGACCCAGTGAGAGAAGAAGAAGCCAGGGTCATTCAGAAGTAGTAACAGGGGGGCCGGGTGGTGGCGCACCTGACTGAGCACACCTGTTACAATGCACAAGGACCCAGGTTCAAGTCCCGGTCCCCACCTGCAGGGGGAAGCTACACAAGTGGTGGAGCAGGGCTGCAGGTGTCTCTCTCTCTACCTCTGCCCTTCCCTCTTAATTTCTGATTGTCTCTATGAAATAAATAAATAAAGATAATTAAAACGTTTTTAAAAAATCTTAAAAAAAAAGAAATAGTAACAGGTGTGGGTGTGACTCAAAAAGGAAGAGATGATGGGACCATAGAGGAAAAAGGCAAATCTCTACAAACATAGGCAGAGAGTTGTAGAAATAATCATCAATTCATATCTGCAGCCTTAGGAGAACTGCTGTAGCTTCTTTTTTTTTAATTTTTTAATATTTTATTTATTTATTTTTGTTGTTGTTTTTGATGTCATTGTTGTTGGATAGGACAGAGAGAAACGGAGAGAGGAGGGGAAGACAGAGAGGGGGAGAGAAAGACAGACACCTGCAGACCTGCTTCACCACCTGTGAAGCGACTCCCCTGCAGGTGGGGGATCCAGGGACTCGAACCGGGATCCTAACGCCACCTGCGCTTAACCCACCGCAGTACTGCCCGACTCCCTGCTGTAGCTTCCAGTGGAGGGATTGGGGATCCAGAACTTGGGTGTGGGGAACAATGAGAAATGATACCCCTGTTATCTTATAACTTTGTAAATCAATATCAAATCACTGGTAAAATTTTCAAAAAATAGTAAAATAAAAGTTTTTCTCTCCTCCCCCCCAAACCCCATAGGTGGGCACTGGGGTCTTGAACCTAGGTCCTTGTGCACAATAATGTCAGCATTCTATCACCCAACCAAGTCTCACATGTCTGAAAGCACGTGATGAACTGGACTTGCATCCCAGTCTGGTTTTCCGACCAGGACCCAGGAGGCTCCTGCCCTAGCAGGGGAGAAAGCCCTACCCCACAGCAACTCTTCTGTGCTCTCCTCTTTGCCATCCGCCCACCCTGAGGGAGGAGCTGATTGATGGGGAGCACAGCCCCCCGCCCAGTCAATGACAATCACAGGACCCTGCCGACAAAGGCCCTGGGGGCCAGGCTGCGGGTTGGGGTCAGCCTGATGCATTATGTAGCAGAGAACAGCCAGTGACAGGCACAATAAACACTGAGCCCTGGGGGGCGGGCAGGCGGGCGGGGGGGGGGGGGGGGGGGGCACTCTCTGGCAACGTCCCTGTTCTCCGAGAAATGCTGCTGCTTCTTCACCCCACCAACACATATCCCAGGAGGGAAAAACAAAACAAAACAAAAACAAAAACTCCTTTAGCTGGAGAGCCCCTACCCCGTGGCTTCCCCTGGGGTCCCCACCAACTCTCTCCCTGCTCCCCTCCCCTGTCCTTGTGGCTTCTGCCAGAGCCCCTGCCTTGGTCACCAGCCTTTGAAACAAGGCCAACACCCACAGTGCTTCCTCGTCTTCCTCTGCCTTCTCCCACCTCCAACCTATGTGGCATTTTCCTAGAGCACTTTTCACTAGAGGATCCCAGGGCAGATGAGTGGCCGTTCTTTTTTTTTTTTTTATCCTCTGACACCATAACCCCACCTGCATGTTAGCTGTCAGGCTCAGGCAAAAATTACCAAAGTCAGAGGCCCCTTGGAACATACCTAAAATAGACTTCCTAACTTCTTCAGACACCAAGACCCCCTCATTTTATCTGCTCTATTCCTACCTTTTGGTTCCTGTTTATTAAACAATTTGTCCTGCTTTTTATCTTTTGTGCCTTTCAGCCACCAAGTTGCAGATGCTACCATAATTCCATTCTGATTTCCCTGGGGAGATGACCTCACCAGTGTGTCCTAGAACCCCACCTCCCCAGAGCCCTGCCCCACTAGGGAAAGACAGAAACAGGCTGGGGGTGTGGATCCACCTGCCAACACCCATGTCTAGTGGAGAAGCAATGACAGAAGTCAGAGCTCCCACCTTCTACTCCCCATAGAGAATTTTGGTCCAGACTCCCAGAGGGGTAAAGAATAAGGAAGCTTCCGATGGAGGGGAGGGGAGGGGACACGGAACTCTGGTGGTAGGAACTGTGTGTAATTGTACCCCTGTGATCTTACAATCTTGTTCACCATTATTAAATCACTAATATGTATTTTTAATTCTAGGCTGTTCTTAATAGTTGAAACTTTAACAGCCCAGTCCCGGAGCCCTCCCTCCTTTATAAATCAACGTTCAGCGGATTGCTGCCCCCAGCACGGCGACCCTCCAGCCCACTGGCTTCTTTCTTCCTCCAGAGCAAGCTCCCCAGTCCCTCGCACCTTCACGTGCTGCCCGTCCCCTGTCTGTCTCCCCACGTCTCCTGAGCCCAAGGACTGTGCCTTATTCATGGCTGTGTACAGCCGGCCAGCTCTGGAAGAACTCAGAGCCAAAGTGAGAGGCAGACATCTAAACAAACCCTGAGCAACACAGCTTGGGAGGTGCCAGGGCAGAAAAGGAAACACGTGGAGTATTTGTTTAAACGTCCAGGTCAGGGGAGTTCTTGGGCAGAGACGGAGAGAAGGGGAAATGACGGATGTGTACAAGGAACCGCAGAGCACTTAGTGGGGTTCTGGGATATTCCTGGGGAAAAGGGAGCAGTGACTCTGAGCCATGCTCACAATAGACCATTGTCCTGTAGGAGAAGAGACCCTTTGAAAGACAGTTTTTCAGTATAAATCACAATTAACCATCTTTGTACCAATCACACACACACACACACTGAAATTGAAGTTTTTGCTAAGCTAAGCTATCCAAAAAAAAGGTGGGGAAATGAAAGAATAAGGGACAGGGCAGTGGCACACCAGTTAAGCACACAGACCATCATGCTCAAGGACCTAGGTTCAAGCCCCTGTCCCCACCGGTGGGGAGTGGGAAGCTTCATAAGTGGTGATGACGCAAAGCTGCAGGTGTCTCTCTGTCTCTCTCCCTTTCTATGTCCTCCCCACCCTATCCCCTCAATTTACTCTTATCAAGTAAAAGAAAAAACAAAGTGGCCACAGGGACTAGTGGACTCCTCTCACAGTGCAGACACTGAGCCTCAGTGATAGTCCTAGTGATAGTAAAAATAAATAATGGTGCACTGCACAAAGTAAAGGACTCTGGAGGGGTGGGAGAGGGTTCAGGTCCTGGTACATGATGGCAGAGGAGGACCTAGAGGGGGTTAGAGTGTGACGTGGAAAACATATGTTTTGTTACATGTGTATCAGTGACTGTATTTCACTATCAACTGTAAACATTAATCCTCCAATCAAAGAAAAAGATCACAAGAAACAATAAATAAATATAAAAAGAAATATTTTTACATGAAAGAATAATGAACAACAAAGGACGATGAAGACACTTGTAAACTCACGCTCTACTCTGCCCGGCCTCTGACCAGCTGGAGAGAGAAGGTACTCACAAAAGGTGTTGAGCCCTGGCTCCCAAGGAACCAAGTGGACAGACAGCAGTGCAGAGAGGAGAGCTGGGGAGCTGATGACAGATGAACCCTACAAAGGAGGGAGGGTTGGGTGAGATTTATCAGGGACTTCACGCAAAAAGAAATTGAGTTGACAGGTTGATTCGGAAGGATGTATATTTTTATTTTTTTAAATTTTCTTTATTGGGGAATTAATATTTTACATTCAGCGGTAAATACAATAGTTTGTACATGCATAACATTTCTCAGTTTTCCATATAACAATACAAACAGAATGTATATTTTTCATCTTTTGCCTCCTTCCAAAAGACATAAGGGTAGGGTAGGGGGACAGAGCTTTTTCTAAATAATGAATAGAGCTCAGGATGACAGGGGAACATTGCTTGTTATGAAATAGATAAGTCAGTAAAGAAATTCCTTAGAAATAGAAGGGAAACTATAGGGATGCAGAGGTCACACAGGCCCCTAAGCTGAATATGGGCCCCAGATCACATCAAATCGATGGGGTTTATAGTCAACAATATTTATACCCCTTTCCTATATTAGGGAGCTACTCTCTTCCCTGATCCAGCTTTCTTGTCCTTTTTTCAGCCATGACATCATCTCCCCAGACAATAACTTGGATCCACCTGCATATCAGATTTCAGGCTCAGGGGAAAAAAGAGAAAAAAAAATCTAGTATAGCCACAGGCCTTTTGGAATATAACTAAAATATGCCTACTAGCTATCTACAAAATGGAGGACCCCCAACTCTTCATCTGCACTACTCCAGCCTTAAGGTTCATGATTCGTCAACAATTTGTTCACCTTTATATGTTAACTCTCATTTCAGCCACAAGGTTCCAGATGCCAGCATGATGCTGACCAGACTTCCCTGGGCAGACAACCCCACCAATGTGTCCTAGAGCTCTGCTTTCCCAGAGTCCTGCCCCACTAGGGAAAGAGAGAGGCAGGCTGGGAGTATGGATCCACCTGTCAATGCCCATGTTCAGCAGGGAAGCAATTACAGAAGCCAGACCTTCCACCTTCTGCACCCCATAATGACCCTGGGTCCATCCTCCCAGAGGGATAGAGAATGGGAAAGCTATCAGGGGAGGGGATGGGATATGGAGTTCTGGTGGTGGGAATTGTGTGGAGTTGTACCCCTCTTATCCTATGGTTTGTCAATGTTTCCTTTTTATAAATAAAAATTTAAACAAAACAAAAGAAAGGAATAGAAGGGAAACTGAACCTCACAGCCTACTCCTCCTCAGGCCCTCCTCCTGTGAAAGTTCACGGCATGCACATGAGCACTTTATTTAAAGGGAGAATCAGTGGCCACGTTGAAAACTGCCTTCTAGGTCATGTTTTTTTTTTTTTTTTAATTTTTCACTTATTTACTTACTACTGTATAGCGACAGAAAGAATTTGAGAAGGAAAGTGGGGATAGGGAGGGAAAGAGACAGAGAGACACCTGCAGCCCTGTTTCACCACTTGTGAAACTTTCCCCCTGCAGGTGGAGGAGAGGGATGACCAGGGACTTGAACCCGGGTCCTTGTGGGCTATAATGTGTGCTTTTAACCAGGCGTGCCACTTCCCAGACCCTCCAAGTCACTGTTCTCTGACTAGAAGAATGTTTGGTGCTGGTGCCTGCCCAGCACTCTCATTAACTCATGAATTATTTCTCAGTTGTACACGCTCCCTGTCTGGGTAGACCATCTGTGATCTCGCTGGTCTCCTCACCTCTATACCAGAGTCAGACACAATGTAGGCGGTAAAGCCTGCTGGTCCCACAGCACAGAAAATGCATACAATGGGAGGCCACTCAACCCTGAAAAAGCAGAATTCTGAAATGCACTACCGCGTGGGTCAGCCTGGGAGACGTCATTCTGACGTCTTCATTCAAAACAGACTGAGCAGGACACAAGACACAGGACGCAGGAGGCTTCCTCCTGGGTGAGGCGTCAAGAATAGAATAGAAAGGAGGTCCAGAAAAATTCTTTCTTCCTCTTTCTTTTTTTCTTTCTTTCGTCTTTCTTTCTCTTTCTTGCTTTTTCTTTCTCTCTCTCTTTCTTTCTCTCTGTCTCCCATTCTTTCTTCCTTTCTCACTTTATTCTTTCTTTCCTTTTTTGTAAATTTTTTATTTATAAAATGGAGACATTTGCAGAGCAGAGAGAGTTCTTTTTCAATTTTTTTTAATTATTGATTTAATAATGATCAACAAGACCATAGGATAAGAGGGGTATAACTCCACACAATTCCCACCACCAGAACTCCATATCCCATCCCCACCCCTGACAGCTTTGCTATTCTTTATCTCTCTGGGAGCATGGACCCAGGGTCATTGTGGGGTGCAGAAGGTGGGAGGTCTGGCTTCTGTAATTGCTTCCCTGCTGAACATGGGCGTTGACAGGTCGATCCATACTCCCAGTCTGTCTCTCTCTTTCCCTAATGGGGTGGGGCTCTGGGGAAGCAGGGCTCCAAAATACACTGGTGGGTTGTCTGTCCAGGGAAGTCTGTTTGGCTTCATGGTAGCATCTGGAACCTGGCAGCTTCCTTTCTTTCTCCCTTCCTTTCTTCTCCTTCTTCTTCTTCTTCTTCTTCTTCTTCTTCTTCTTCTTCTTCTTCTTCTTCTTCTTCTTCTTCTCCTTCTCCTTCTCCTTCTCCTTCTCCTCCTTCTCCTTCTCCTTCTCCTTCTCCTTCTCCTTCTCCTTCTCCTTCTTCTTCTTCTTCTTCTTCTTCTTCTTCTTCTTCTTCTTCTTTCTTATTGCCACCAGGGTCATTGCTGGAGCTCAGTGCCAGCACTATGACTCTACTGCTCCTAGTAGTCATTTTTTACCTTTTTTTCATTTTTTCAAAATTAAATAGAACAGAGAGAAATTGAGAGAGGATGGGGAGATAGAGAGAGGGAGGGAGAGAAAGATAAACACCTGCAGACCTGCTTCACTGCTTGTGAAGTAAACCCCCTGCAGGCGGGGAGCCAGGGCTTGAACTCAGGTCCTTGAGCTTGGTAATAGGTGTGATTACTGGGTGTGCCACTGCTGGGCCCTTCCAGAGGAACACTTCACTGAGGCAGAGAAGACTTGCTAGAGGCTGAGTGTGGAAAGTTAGAGCTGGGGGGGGGGGGGCAGGTCTGTGATTCAGTCTGAGAAAATGACAATTTCTGGAGGCTGGTAGTGATGGTTGTGTGGTGCTGTGAACACTCTGAGCATTGCTACAGCACGCACACCGCGTCAGCTGACAGCAGCCCAAGGGGGAGGGGGTCAGCCTGCTGAAGCACAGACTGTGTCTGCCTCAAGCCCCAAAGACACCACTTCAAACTTTGACATCCCTTGAAACCAGAGTCCTAATCTCCGTATTACATCTGCCTCATAGTAACTTAATAGTATATATTTTAAAATAATAAAATATGGGAGTCGGGAGGTAGCGCAGCGGACTAAGCGCACTTGACGCAAAGCACAAGGATCCCAGTTCGAGCCCCTGGCTCCCCACCTGCAGGGGAGTCGCTTCACAGGTGGTGAAGCAGGTCTGCAGGTGTCTGTCTGTCTTTCTCTCCCCCTCTGTCTTCCCCTTCTCCATTTCTCTCTGTCCTATCCAACAATGACAACATCAATAACTGTTGGTCTGCTTCTAAATTCTGCTTCTAAGACCCCTTCTGTTTCATTGGTTTAATCCCCCCTGCTTAACACTGTATTCTATTTACACAACCACTGTTAACTAAGCACCGCCCTGCCTCCAGGGCATTGGTTTAATCCTCATTGTTTTGCATGCTTTTTCCTTCTCCCCACTCCCTATCCTATGTACATCCTGTTCAGGCCTGACTCTTCTGCCTCAGGATATATAAGGACAGGATTGTGATTAGAGATAGCTTAGATTGCACTGTGTTCAACATGAATAAAGACTGAACTGCGTACCACTCAGCCACGAGTCCCTGGTCGTCTCTCTCTCCCGCCCACAAAGCTAGCCCAACAAATAACAACAAAAAGGACAACAAAAGGGAATAAATACATAAATAAATAAAATATTTTTAAAAGATGATTAAAATAGTATATTTCACAGCATGTCTCCTTTTTCACAGCAAGCACACGCACACTGGACTGACAGATCAACACTCGGGGGAGGAGGCAGTGGCATCTCTCCTGTCCTGTGCTGCTCTCTCCGTTAACCCACAATCGACACTCTGGCTGATGAGGTGGCCAAGTGGAGCTCAGGCTGGCTCCTCCTCTGCCTTGTTTCCTGGGGTAAGAAAACTGCATGAAGAGCCCGTGGTGTTAGGCATCAAGAGGACTTGTGAGGGTACCCGGGGCCCGCCAGCTGTTCCACAGGGCAGAGAGAGAGAGGGAGGGAGGGCGAGAGAAGGAGGCTGTGAGGGAATGGCGGGATGGTGTTATCTGCAGTCAGCACACAGCAAGGAAACGTTGACTCGCTCCCCTGAGGCGGCCTGGATCCCTGTGCTGCAAGATCTTGTGGGGGGAAGTGTGTGGGATGAACCATCTGCACCGGATTCCCCCAGGAGGCAGCTCTGTCAAGTCCTCCTGGCTCTCCAGCCTCACAGCCAAGCCCCTGAGCTCGGGGGACCCACCTTCTTGGCTTCCTGTTTCCTCAATGGAACTTGCTAGAATTGGGGGCGAGGGGGGGGACTACACACAGAGCAGGCAGTTGCTCCAGGTGACTCCATCAGTCTCTCTTAATGCTCGCACAGCCCCGGGAGTCACCGTCTGGGATGAGGGAGGGTTTTGTCTGCCTCTGTCCGACACGCTGACACTCCCCTTCATCTCGCTAGTAACTGGCAACATCTCTCTCTGTGGTGTCTGGTGGACACCATCCACCGTGGTGCCTTGTCCAACAGAACTTGTCTTCAGACACAGGCCAGTGTAGACCAGCCACCATAGTGAGAACTTCTTCTTCTAGCGTTTGCCCTTCTTCCGTAGCCAGTCAACAGCGTCAGGTTGAAGGCTGTCAGGAGCTGCTTGTTGCTGGCTTTGAAAGTGACTGGGATCCATGTGGATTCAGTCGGCTAGGAAGGATCGTCAGTGTCCCCAATGAATGGGTACTCACGGGATGCACCACGAGAAGGTCGATCCAATGCTTCCCACAGTGAGAACTGAGACATATCAATACCTTTGGTCTAGACATGAAGTCTCTTCCATCCTTCCTTCCTTCCTTCCTTTAAATTTCATTTATTTTGCATAGAGACAGAGATAAATTGAGCAGGAAGGGGAGAGAGGAAGGGAGAGAGATAGAGAGACACCTGCATCCCCTCATGAAGCTCTTCCCCCCTCAGGTGGGGAACCGGGGCTTGAACCAGGGTCCTTAAGTAATGTAACACGTGCACTCTACTGGGTGTGCCACCACCAGCCCCCTGTCATGAGATGGATTTTAAGGGTTAATATCGAGCTCCCCTCTTGGACTGTGCTATCTACCAGGAGAACGGTTTTTGTCAGACCATCTGTCGTGGACCGGGAGCTGCTTTGTTCACCGTAGTGGCAACGTGCTTTAATCTGAAAGTGATCTGCTGTGGACAGGGGGCCCCGGCCCAGGCCCAATGACCTGCGTTCTCAGAGGCAGCCCTGTGGCCAGTTCTGCTCCCTCAGACTAAGTGCTGCCTCAGTAGGTCGCAACCTTT